>NC_088653.1:21034234-21156734 GCF_964019385.1 Sycon ciliatum | reverse complement strand
TCTACGTTGTATCGAGAGTGCGCACGTCGGGGACCGCGCCACAGGGTGCGTTATGCCGAGGTTTACGTTATGTATGACTAAACTGCCTAGCTAGCTACAGCTACCTGGCTACCGCTTGATCGTACCGTGCACGTGAATTTATGTTGTATCGAGAGTGCGCACGTCGGGGACCGCGCCGTAGCGTGTTATGTCGAGGTTTATGTTATGTAGGATTATGTTGTGTAGAACAAAATTTGTATGGGAGTGATGCTGTTTCGGCGCGGGATTTGATTTTTTTACTTACTAGCGAGGTTTATGTACAAGTGAGAGTTGTTATATCGAGAGCAGACCTGTACCAATTTTATCAAAATCGGTCCAGGCATTCGAAAGTTATAGCCATTTTTCTACGGCGAAATGGGTGTATTTTTCTCTGGCGATCAAATGGGAAATCAGCTCAAAACATGGTCAAACTACGGAATAGCGACCACCTAGCTACATACATTTTCACACGAATCAGATGAAATTTGGTTCACAGCCGGCCTCTTATCCTTGCCTTGAGCGGATGGCATATGCACGCTTTGATTTGGCGAACCTACCCCTCTCCTTCACACGGCTTTGGCCTACAAGGACGTCAAGTCACCAGCACGGCTTTGGCCATTGCCGACACGGACTGCAAGTCACCAACACGCCAATGTTGATGTTGCCGCTGCCGTCTTCCCTAGAGCTTGCAATTCAAGTTGCGAACCAAATCCAGAAGACGCTGTCGATGGGAGCTGGGATCAGGCTGATCATGGTGAGGGATACTGCATCAGCTCCGACACCAACAAGTTCAATCGGTAATGACGGCAGCTCACTGTTCTCCGCTAGCACAGTGTGACAAGAGTCGTAAATCCAAGCCGCCACCTGTTCTCCTTGTTCCTCGCAAACAGGAGATAGTACAGAACCGTGTACTACGTCGTGCTCACTAGGCACAGCGCAATCCTGGTCTTCGTGCTGCTTGATACTCGCGATCAGCTGACTGCGCTGGGGGTAACACCTAGTTTCTAGTGTAGATCTACTCTTCTTCCTCGCACTTGAAAAAATCGCCATGTCGGAGGTGCTTTTAGTCCTACTCGGCGCACTCAAATTTTGTTGCGCTGCTCTACCTTCTTGAGAAAAACACCGGCATGGGTGATTCCGAAAGGTTTTTGGGTGCTGAAGCTGAAAATCGGTTTAAGAATCCCCTAAGATGCCATTTTAAACTTGAAAATCGCCTTCAATTTCTTCTTTGACTGATCGCAATGGCCTAATTTCGCCGCACGGCGACCAAAAACCCCACATTGGACAGCTGAAAACCTCAGGAAGCCACTGGTGACTTCAAAAATCCTCCGAAACTTACGATATCCCAGCGCACTGACCTAGAATGAGCCGTCATCGCGCGACCAAACTTTTGTGTGTAGCGCGTGGAGAAAGTCCTCGAACCCAGTCGGCCAGATTCTGGAATCCCTATTACAAGCCATGTTTATCGCATATTAGTATATTGGTCCGAAGCATGGGCTTTGGGTAGCAAAAATATGACAGATCAGTACCACACGAATCTCCTGGAGTAATAACATCTGTCCGATTATAGTTGTGATCCGACAAGCGTTGCGTGCGGTAATGCACCAAGTACAACTAAGGGGCATAGCTGGTCTCCCTTTTAGAGGGGGGGGGGGGGGGAGGGGGGCTGCACGACCGCATATGTCAGGACCAGCGGAAGCAGTTTTGGATTGGTCCGGTGATACCCTAGCCTTTCATACTTTGTGTATGATAAACCTAGGTCACAATTTGTTTGGGGGACGGGGGGGGGGGGGGGGAGGTGCAACTCTTGTGCTCCTGTAAGCCATGGTCCACAGCCACAGGACATACAAACACCCATGTGCACAGTAGTACCAGATTGCATGTACCGTCAGACCTCGCTAATAAGTAATAACGACTGCGGATATAACGACAATTCGCGAATAACGACACTTTTCTGATGCTCCGCCGAGTGCCGTTATACGCAAAGTTGACTGTACGTTGATCTTCCTGCCTCTGCGCACGTGCATCGAAACCAGAGCACGGACGCAAGAACGAGAACATTTTAAAATCTCTATCTCAGTTCAGTATTTAGTTTGCTGGTTTTTTTTGTGATGGTGCGCACGCACCCTTTGCCTTGTAGTCACTTCCGCAAGCTGTGGCTGCATTCAGCCATCTCGGGAACAGCTGAGAGTCGGCTGCGGCTGGAAATCTCGCGCGTGCGCCACGCCTTCTTCAGCCGTGTCCATGGTTACGGTCACGTGCACGGGTGCCTATTTTCGGCTGAATGGCTGAGTCAAGCTTGGTGTGACCGTGGCCTGCGCACTGGTGCTAGTGAAGCCTCTTCTAGTCTATATCAGATCCACTCTGGTTAACCAATGTGTGTGTGTGTGTACATATGTGTGTGTGTGTGTGTGTATGTATGTATATGTGTGCGTGTGTGTGTGTGTGTACATGTATGTGTATGTGTACAAAATGTGTGTGTGTGTATGTGTGTGTGTGTACAAAATATGTGTGTGTCTGTGTGTGTGTGTGTGTGTGTGTGTGTATGTGTGTGTGTGTGTGTGTGGTGTGTGTGTGTGTGTGTGTGTATGTTTTTTGTTTACAGGAAAGCGAATGACACGAACAACCAGTACCAGTATGAATGGAAACTGTGCGATGCACTGAATCTGCCTCCAGCCACCGGATCTTGCACTACGGCCGAGGCCGCTGCTGTAAGCATGTGTGTGTACATGTATGTGCGTGTGTGTGTGTGTGTCTGTCTGTTTGTCTGTCAGTGTGTCTGCATGTGTATGTTTGTGTTTCTGTGTACCGTACTATCTCTAATATAAGCACAGTCTCCAATAATAGCACGTCTCCAATAATAGAACACCTTGGGGCGGCATTCAAAAAATAAAGTGCTCAGCCTCCATTATAAGCACACTGTGAAGTGCTCAGTGTGAAGTGCTCTGAAAACCACCCGCGGCCCGGGCCTCCAATAAAGGACACCGTACGGTAGTATATGTACGCACATAATCATTGCAAGTACATGATTGTACATATTATCATCATGATCAGTCGTGCGATTGCGCGCGGTGCACCAACCTCTGAAATGAGATTGAAATAATAATGGAACAGTCTCCAATAAAGGAACGTCTACAGTAATAGCACGGGGCGGAGGTACATTGAAAAATAAAGGACCGTGCTTATATTAGAGATAATACGGTCTGTGCGTACGAGTCGTATGTGTGTTTGGGGAGGGGAGGGGGAGTTTCATTCCCCACGATTTTGCCCGCAAGCATCTTTCTTCTCGTTTTCATTCTCCTAACTCTACTTTCTGTCTCCTGGGCGGTTACCAACTCTGAGGTATGCATGCCAAAGCATACAGGGCTGGCCAAAGAAATCCAACACCTCATGAATATAATCGCGCAGCCCTAGCACTACACATACTGGTCTGTGCACTACGCAGCCCTAGCACTACACCCACTGGTCTGTGCACTACGCAGCCCTAGCACTACACATACTGGTCTGTGCACTACGCAGCCCTAGCACTACACACACTCACTCACTCAGCGGAGCCCTGTGATGAGAAAAGGGACCAAATGGCTTTTTTTACTCAAACCGAGCTCTAAACATCAGAAGAAAGCTGGTTTCATGCAGAAAACGATGCAAAAAACAGAGCTGAATTATCTCAATTTTTGACAAAGCTACGATCAATCTTCTAAGTGTCTTTTCAGATATTTTGCAGCCATACGAAGAACAGGATCATACAAAACTTTGAGGACTTATCGACAAGCAGTCGATAAGTCAAGCCAAACGGACCGCAGTCAAGCCAAACGGACCGAAATGTGTGGTAGCCCACAGCCCTGATGCCTGATTCCTCTAATGAGGTCACATAGCACTTGTGGATGGATGTAACCGTTGATGACGCTGGCAGATAAGTTGGCGGTGCTCCAGCTCGCCCTCGAGTCGGTGCTGGCTGTGGTATGCCGAAGCGCTCAGTGTAAGTTTTTAGAAATTGCACAACGGCAGACACAGTATCGTACGACAAAGCATGTTTAGGCTTCCTGCCGACATTGCCATGGGTCCGTGGCACCAGCCCATTCTCCTCCAAGTGTTTTTTCAGATTTTTTAGTTGCTTCGATCCGATGTTGTACAGCAATCGAAATCCACCGGCGCAAACCTCTTCGCCTTGGTAAGTATACCGATGCCATTGCTTCTTTCTCTTTTTCCCGTGAGTCGTGGTGTCAGTAGAGTACTTGGATGACTTTAGAAGGCCCAAAATCACCACCTCCTTCTCCCCTTTCTCCATTTCTGCGATGTTGAGCTGCAGCAGTCGAACATCTTCTGCATCAAACTTGTCCAAGCACTTTTTGCTGCACCCGCAGTTCACAGTTATTTCTTCCGCAGCTGCCGCCTCAGCAAGCGCTGGTTCTGCAGCCTGCGCTGGTTCTGCAGCCTGCGCTGACTCTTCGCCGAGGTATGATGCTGCAACTGCATCCACATCGAGTGACTCGTCCAAAAAGTGGTCTTCCCGATCATCGCCGTCTTCAGCAGAGGAAGAGGATAGTTCTGACAACTCCAACGACAACTCCCTGTCAGAATCATCACTTGACTCGGCAATCTCCACTTCGATGCCCAAAAACTCTCTATCTAGCTCTGTCAAAGCTTCCCTGAGACTCGCATCAACGGTAAATGTTGGGATCGACATGTTTGCAAACAAATTTCTAAGCAGAACGAGAAAGAAGCATCTGAAGTGATGTTCAAAGATTTTCTCTTTGCAACGGCAGCTCGTGGACGCGTAGCCTGCATGTCACGTACACCGTTCTCTGGCATGCGTGGGCCGATTGTGACGATCCAAATACGTACAGAAAGGCCAGCAAAGCAGCTCTGCACTCGTTTTTACCGCATTGAATTACACAAAACCCTTCTAAAGTTATTCCAAATCCAAGCGAATGCAGTCGAAAATCAGCGATTTTTCAAGTGCCCACTTTCAAACGCGTTTTACTCAACTGTCAGCTGACAGCCATTTGGTCCCTTTTCTCATCAATTTACTGTTAAGTAACTGTCTGTCTGGTATGTGCACTATGCAGCCCTAGCACTACACATACTGGTCTGTGCACTACGCAGCTCTAGCACTACACCCACTGGTCTGTGCACTACGCAGCCCTAGCACTACACATACTGGTCTGTGCACTACGCAGCCCTAGCACTACACCCACTGGTCTGTGCACTACGCAGCCCTAGCACTACACATACTGGTCTGTGCACTACGCAGCCCTAGCACTACACCCACTGGTCTGTGCACTACGCAGCCCTAGCACTACACACACTGGTCTGTGCACTACGCAGCCCTAGCACTACACCCACTGGTCTGTGCACTACGCAGCCCTAGCACTACACACACTGGTCTGTGCACTACGCAGCCCTAGCACTACACACACTGGTCTGTGCACTACGCAGCCCTAGCACTACACATACTGGTCTGTGCACTCGAACACGGCGCTACTTTATTCATGGGGTTGGATTTCTCTGGCCAGCACTGTACATCGTGACAACAATAGTCAGAGGCTGTCAGCCCGTAATTCCGCCCATATTAGCCCATGCCCATATAAGCCCATTGGCTTATGTGGGCTTTTATGTGAAATAATGCAGTCAGGGGATAAAATATCCAGTAAAACATGTTCGTTTTTTAGCCCATGGGCCGATATTCGAATTTTGAAGGTTCACGAAAAAGTACAAGTCCGTGCTCATGGTCAGTCTACCATACTCTACTGGTAAACTGCACTGACCTGCTGTACCATGGTAGGAAGAGTCCATTTTGTGAAAAATTCTACTTGACACGTGAGTTGCATTTGTGTCTGTTTATTAGCCCATGGGCTTATAAACAGAGGTGAGCTTATATCCGGATATAGGCCCATGGGCTTATATCCGGATATAGGCCCGTGAGCTTATATGTGCGGAATTACGGTATTCACCAAAGAAAGCAAAGGTAGCAAATCCTATGCAACCAGAAACGAAACACATCCACACTCTGGCTGTTACGTAGGACTTACACACGTTCAGTTCGTGTGCCGTCTGTTTTTGTCGCGATGCATATCACGCTGATCAAATCCCGTCGCACGCGCGCGTGTCCGTCGCCCATGCATGACAGTGTAGGACTTTGCTCTGTTTCTAAGTGAGAAGTATCCCGTCCCTCCTTGCACTGTGTTTGTAGTCGCTAACCTACCTACTGCTTGAGCAGGCCATGGCAGACTAACTTTTTGGCCACCGGCGTGTGTTTACTGCTGGTGGAGTGATGTACCGAAAGATTTCGTAAACGAAAATTTCTACTTGTACAGTGGTGCTAAGGCTGCGTAGAGCCCGGCGCTATTTTATTCATGAGGTTGGATTTCTTTGGCCAGTGCTGTAGAAGGCGTGTTATGCGTGACTTGAGAGTGACTACCTTCTCGTGCTGCATGCAACGGCTACAAAGACAGCACCAATAGAAGTGTGTGTGTGTGTGCGCGCGTGTGTGTGTGTACATGGTGTGTGTGGCATGTCTTCAGGTTTGTCAAAATGATCGTGGTATTTGGAGATCTACAGGACGTCAAACAAACTCTAGTTTCGAGTTCTCCTCAGGTTATTGGCATGTGCGATATGGCGAGGGAGAGAAAGCGACCCAGCCGGTAGGGTAAGTCTGAAGCTTGTTGAGTGTACACAGTACAGTAACCTCAAGCCCTGATTAACACCAGTACTATCTGCCCGGGCTCGCCTCTGAGAAACGCTGTATACTAGTACGTGCCCGTTCGCACGCTTGTCTATTGGTGTGTGCGTGTATTGGTGTGAGGGTGTGCGCGTGTGCGTGTCTATTGGTGTGAGGGTGTGTGCGCGTGTGTGCGCTTGTGCGTGTCTATTGGTGTGAGGGTGTGTGTGCGCATGTGCGTGTCTATTGGTGTGTGCGTATGTGCATGTTCGTTCCATTGTCCTGTGCAGCTGAGGCTGTGCTTCTTCAGTGCTCGCCAAACGTGTTTGTATTGGTGTGTGCGCGTGTATTGATGTATGCGTGTATTGGTGTGTGTGTGTGTGCGTGGGTGTGTGCGTGGGTGTTTCTTCCATTGGCATGTGCTCCTTCTGTGCTCACCAAACGTGTTTGTATTGGTGTGTGGGTGTATTGGTGGGTGGGTCTGTGCGTGAGTGGGTGCGTGTATTGGTGTGTGCGTGTGCTCGCGGATGTGTGTGTGTGTGTTGTTGTGTGTGTGTGTATTGGTGTATGGGTGTATTGTGTTGATGTGTGTGTGTATTGGTGTATGGGTGTATTGTGTTGATGTGTGTGTATTGGTGTATTGTTGTGTGTGTGTGTGTGTGTGTATTGGTGTATGGGTGTATTGTGTTGATGTGTGTGTGTGTGTATTGGTGTATGGGTGTATTGTGTGTGTGTGTGTGTGTGTATTGGTGTATTGTTGTGTGTGTGTGTGTGTGTGTGTGTGTATTGGTGTATGGGTGTATTGTGTTGATGTGTGTGTGTATTGGTGTATGTGTGTATTGATGTATTGTTGTGTGTGTGTATTGGTGTATGGGTGTATTGTGTTGATGTGTGTGTGTATTGGTGTATGGATGTATTGTATTGATGTGTGCATGCATATTTCTTCCCATTGTCATGTGCTCCTTCAGTACTCGCCAAACCCGTGCCATGCTGATGTGTGATCCCCTAGTGGAAGGCGAATTCAAAATCATTGCTGAAAGTGACTTGACTTACGTAAGTGTTTCTGTTACTCCTGTCTTGCATGTAGCTGCTGATGTTCGCAGTGTGTGTGTATCTGTGTGTGTGTATCTGTGTGTGTGTCTGTGTGTGTGTGTATATGTGTGCGTATATGTGTGCGTGCGTGCGTGTGTGCCTGGTCTTGTGCCTGGCTGTGTGTCTGTGTGTCAATCCTTTTTCTGCACCTTGTCCTCGCCCACTTACTGCGACATGATGAGTAAGTGGTGTGTGTGTGTGCGTGTGTGTGTGTATATGTGTGTGTGTGTGTGTGTGTGTGTGTGTGTGTGTGTGTGTGTGTGTGTGTGTGTGTGTGTGTGTGTGTGTGTGTGTGTGTGTGTGTAGTTGCTATGTCCAACATAGCTGTTCGCTATCATCGCTTCCGCGATGGGCAGGTCTGAGGTGTGTGTGTGCATGTATGTGTATATATATATATGTGTGTGTGTGTGTTTGTGCCTGGCTGTGTGAACTCTTTTATCAGTCTCACGATGGCCTGTGGCCAATTAGTCATAAGAGAAGAAATACAGGCACGGGGGTCGGATGAAAGGAAATCAAAATTTAGCTGATTGCTGAAATAGTAACGATGCTATTGAAGAGTTTATCATGCAGGCTGGGCACAATGGGGCTATCAATATGCTGAGCAGTGTGAGCTGGTACTTACCGAAGAGATAACAATGTGTTTGTTTGTGTGTTTGTTTGTTTGTCTGCACGTTTACATGCTGCTGTTCTTTCCAGGCTCTTGCCTTGACCAGCAAGTACGCATGTCCAGCCAAACCCTCTCCGCCCGCTCCTCCACCCCATTCCAGTGGACACAAGTTGAGCGTCGGAAGCGTTCTCACCATCATGTAAGCTGCACTGGATCCCAGCGTCTACAGTCCGTTCCAAAAAGATTAGCAATCCTGGCGATCGCCCGGGGAGCTTGCCGCCTTACCGTATGGGCTGCCTGGAAAAACTCGCTGTGAACTCGAAGAAATATTCCGCGCGAAAGCATGAAAAAATGACAACTCACTGACGTCAGCACGTACATGTACAACAAACGTTCTTCCTCGGATCGATATGGACTCCTCGGAGAGGACATGTCGAATGTTGAAGCGCGGCAAGGGTACAGTCCATTCAGAAAAAAGATGAGCGCTGGCTCTGGCGAGCTTCCGTGTTTCGTGATTTTCATGATTTTACCGTACGCGGTGCAGTGCCGCGAGATTTGAAACTTGAAAAAGGGTCCAAAAAAAGGTACCTAAACCGGGGTTTGAACCCCACAATGTACTGTTCTGCAAGTGGAGTGAACGGCCCGTATTTTCATGGTTTTTCTCCAACTCATTGCTTTGGGGGCAAAACCTGGCCGAAATCCTATTCTTGTTATGGATTGCTTTTTGGAGAAATAGACGTGGAAACATCCCCTTCCTGGGGAATACTTGGCAAACCATTTCCAAAAGCCAGTTAGGTGATGCGTTCTGAAGGAAACTCTCAAGGATGATGTTAGATAGGCACACATCCACACACGCACACATCGCCATCCCTTCCACACATCGCCATCCCTTCCACGCATCGCCATCCCTTCCACAAAGTGCACATCTCTGATCCAGTCCATTTTTCGCAACGTTTATTTGATCATCGGAGCATAAGCCGCACCCACCCCCACCCCTTTTGTTGGGTGCATTTTTGAGTGCTCAAAGTGCGGCTTAATACTCTGGACAATACGCTCCGCAGAGAGGATGTGTTTGTGCGCACCTACTAAGAAATCTTATTTTCTCTCCTGTCTCAACTGCTACTGCTGCTATTACTGCTATTACTGCTATTGCTGCTGCTGCTGCTGCTACTGCTGGTGGTGATGCTATTGCTGCTACTGCTCTTGCTGCTGCCACTGGCTGCTGTTGTTGCTGTTGCTGTTGTTTCAAATCTTTATTCTCACGATGGCCTGTGGCCAATAAGAGATAATGATTAGTGAGGTTTACATCATATGGAGGGTTTGGAATACGTTATTAATATGATGCGGAAATTCCATGGTTAGCAGTGATCAAACTAGGTGTACGGTTGTTGTTGGTGGTGGTGGTGTTGCTGGTGTTGTTGTTGTTGGTGGTGGTGGTGTTGCTGTTGTTTGTTGAATTCTTTATTCTCATGACATCATCGCCAATAAGAGATATTTGTTTTGTTGTTGTTGTTGCTACAGCTTCTTTGTTGTGTTGATAGCTTACATTGTCGGCGGCGCCGTGTACTTGCGCGGTGCTCGTGGAGCGGAAGGTTTGGAGATGATTCCAAACTACACGTTCTGGACAGCTCTACCGGGCTACATCAAGGTTAGCTAGCCGCTGGCATCTGCCGTCTTCGTCTGAACACTGCCGTTTACACACAAACACACACGCGCGCGCGCGCATGCACACACACGCGTTACACTCTGCACCAGGCGTGTAGCTCGTGTGTGCTGTAAAGCGATAAACTTTTGCGTTTTCGTGAATTGGGCTGGTTCACGATGAGAAACCTTGGCAATTTTATCTCTTCATTTGGATCTGCTACTGCCTATAATCACTGTACAGAGCAGTTTGCGGCGATTTATATTCGCGAATGTGTGATGGTCGGGGAAAATAGCGAAATTTAGTCTCTGCGAAAGTTTCTCACTTTGTAATACAGTAGTCAGCAGTGCAATGCCGTACACGCCCAGGAGTTTGTACAATTGTATACTACTTGCATGGAACTGTACGCTAAATGTGTACCAACGACAGACAACTCATGCATAGTGACCACATTATACTGCATATCTGCTGCAGAACCCCGCATACTTGCCGCAGAATTTGCCTGTTTTCGCCGGCATAATTATGCGCATAATTTTAGGATTTTTGTCCACGTTATTCTGTGGGGATAGAGATTGTGTCGATTCACAGGAAGCGTGAGTTTTGAAGTCTAAAGAAAATATTGAACCGTCTCTACTGGGATGACAGCTACACCATAGCTCAGTGGTTAGAGCATCGCTGGCCGCAAGCGAAGGTCCCTGGTTCCAGTCCTGGTGGTGACAGTCAATTTATTCTTCAGACGTTTCCCGTTTACATATTTCACCTCAGACTATTGAATATTTCTTTATACCGTTAGGGGCCGTCCAAGGTTACCAATAATATTTTCAAAACAAAATGTTTTCGCTTGTGGGTGGGTGGGTTTGATGGAGTTTCGTTTTGAAAATAATTATTGAATTCTGATGGAGAATGCCCAGTTACTTCTGGGTGTCGAAAATTGACATCAATATTTTATTGGAATTCGTTTTACCTGCAGAAAAGGTGGGTGAGTGGGTGGGGGCTGAAAAATACAAAAACTTCGTTTTGTAAAAACAATCGGTAACCCCAGACGGCCCCTTATCAGGCTTATGTGCCGACAGTGTCTCTTGAAAATCAGGCTTCTATATGAGACCGGCTTTAATACAAGACGCTACGACGGTATTCAATTATTCATTGATTTGAGGGAAACTCAGAAGTTGCGACGGACTCGGCCATTTGAAAATAATTTGAAACTGTCCACCTCTCCACACCGCGCTCTTGGTCCACATTAACCACGCCATAGCGAGGAAGTTCGTTCTTGGATAGATGTTCCGTATCAATTGGTTTGAGGGAAAGATTCTCTTATTTTTAAATATTTGAACAGGCGGCGAGGTGACAACAGTTTTAGGGTGCCAATACTCTATAGCAGGAAATTTTCGGACGGAATTTATTTTCGGACGATTTCGTCCACGCCCTCTTTTGTACTAAAATTAATTCCGTACTAAAATTTGTTCCTGTGAAGTTATGTACACTATACATGCGTACCGCAAGCAAACACGTGCATTTAGCATGCACCACTGTACGAAGATAAAATCCGTACGAAATGTCGAAGTTCGGCTTTGTCCGAAAATATTTCCGTCCGAAAATTTCCTGCTATACAGTAAACAGAATCAGCTGAAGCGTCATGCTACGAAGGTTTATTGAGATGTCACGAACAATTTTTTTTTAATATGAACACTATTGTCAGCAACACCTAGGCTGAGAAAGACTATACTGTACAGGCAGAAAATTTCGTCGGTCAATAATTTCGTCCGACCCCAAAGAAAAGGAGTTCGTCCGGTTGTAAATTTCGTCCATGGATCATAAGAGTGTATTGAAAAGCTGGACAAATCGACATTAGTCCGGCATAGTCCAAAAGCTCCTTGGACGAAAAAGACTAAATTAAATTCCAGACGAATATTTCTGCTTGTACAGTAGCCAGAACGCCTAGACGAGAACTGTTGTTCTTAGACTGACAACAGCCAGGTGATGTTTGCTGCGTGTAGATCTAGGAACACAACTGGCTGAATAGGCTTGCAGTATGGGATGTGTGTTTGTGTATGTAGGGCTGTGTCGGGGGGGGGGGGGGGGGCGTTTTTTTACTAGCGTGATTACGTTGTGCGGGATACCTCTCTTAATAGCTCTTTCTCTCTATCTCTTTCTCTCTCTCTCTCTCTCTCTCTCTCTCTCTCTCTCTCTCTCTCTCTCTCTCTCTCTCTCTCTCTCTCTCTGTATGTATGTTGGTATTATCCAGGATGGTGTTGTCTTCCTCTTCTCGATGGGCCGAGCTGACAAATCGGGTTACGAGACCATCTAAGTCCACAGCAGCATCATCGGCATCAGCAACACAGCGTGTGCTGCATCGCTGCCGGAGCTCTGCGCGGATTGCAGTACGGTACGCCGCATGTAGGTCTACGTGCATGTGTACATACGAGAGTTTAACCGGACGGGCTCTCCTCTCATCAAGCAAGCAGCGGTGCTCTGCGTCATTAGGTTTGTCGTAGTCTCCTGTTGTTTGCAGTGCTCCAAGGTGGTGATTTGCAGTGCGCTTGTGTGTGCAGGCCACGCCCTGTGCAACGTCTTTATCATGCGTATGTGGCCCCTTTCTGCTGCGCTCTGCGGTGTTCGTTCCGTCCCCGTCCGGCTCGTTCTTACATTCTGTTTCCTTTGTCTTGTTTGTTGTTCAGTACCCCCTGCCCCCTGCCCGCGCTCATCCTTTCCTGCATTTCGGCGTTGTTACTTTCTGTTTATACCGTGCGCCTTTTCCCCCTGTGACATGTGCTTGGCTAGCTTCTACCTGCACCCTTGTCTATCTGCTGCTGCTGCTGCTGCTGCTGCTGCTGCTACTGTCGCCGTCGTCGTCGTGGTTGTTTTTAAACATCCGAATGTCGTGTGTCTACAAGTAGGTGTATTTCTGCTCTGCTGCTGCTGCTACTGCTCAAAATTGCATGTGTTGCCTCGCCCCGTTTTTTTGCTGCATCATCGGCTGTGCAGCCGCCACGCTCTCTCGGGGCTTCCCCGTGCTGGTCTGACCGCGTACGCCGTCTTTCTAGTCTTTCTAGTTGCTACCCCGTCCCGGGTGTGTGTGTACCCCCCTGGATGTCCGATGAGAACGCCTTGAGCCGGCTGGCGATGATCTGCGACGAAAGCACTGCTTCCACTAAACATGCACCCCCGGCCAATATCCGCGCAGGCGCCAGCGTAGCAGCAGCAGCAGTAGTGGTAGTCTGGTGCGTGCATGAGGCACCAGATGCATGCGCGCACGCACAGCAACCAAATGTACATAGATCTCAGTGGACGTGCTCTAGTACTGGTGCTTCGGCTTGCTTTCCCCCTGTAGTGCATTGCTATATGCATCTGATGATTTTCTATGCTCGTGACCGATTCCACTGGCAAAGTTTTTATATTTCCATCTCTTTACAAGCTGTGCATCGACTGTACTTCAAAGTATTGTGCATGCCACTTGCGCAGCCATGCCTAGTTGAGATACAGACACTGAGACAGACAGATCATAGAGATGGTGTAACATGTCGGACAGACTAGCGGTATTGAACTAGCGGAAATACTCTCTGTGTACGTGTGTGGGTGGGTGTTTCTTTTTGGGGGTGTTTGGGGGGGGGGGGGGCTGCTTGCATGTGTGTGCCACTGTGTGTGTACGGGTGTGTGAGTGGATGTTTGGGGGGGGGGGGGGTGGCTGCTTGCATGTGTGTGACACTGTGTGTGTACGGGTGTGTGAGTGGATGTTGGGGGGGGGGGGGGGGGGCTGCTTGCATGTGTGTGACACTGTGTGTGTACGGGTGTGTGCGTGGATGTTTGGGGGGGGGGGGGGCTGCTTGTATGTGTGTGTCGTGATGGGTCTTGATTAGGGACCCGGGATTCAGAACATGCAGCAGGGCAGCGACGCGGGCCTCGAGACCCACACTCGTCATGACTCATGGTGTGGTGCCAAGAGATTAGAGTACATAGCCACCCACCCCCCCCCCCCCTAGGCCGGCCCTGCAGGACCAGTATGCAGTTTGCGTAAATGGTAAGATATATGTAGACTTACTTCGAGTAGTCTACTTTGAAGTACATGTCATGTACTTCAAAGTAGACTACTTGTAAGTCTACATATAGTACACGTACCAAGAGTACATAACTCCCCAGAGTGTGCAACTCCACTATGGGTGCTGTCCCGACAGAATTTCAAGTGGACGTCATTTTGATGATGCAATGCGCACTGTACACGGATTACCAGACGAATCCGGAACCTGTGGTTGACCGAAGCAGATCGATCCTGTACAAATTATCGCAAAGAAAAACGTGTGATGCGCTGACACCCGTACACATGTTGTAAATCACTGGTGCAAGGAGCATTGCGTCATAAATAATGACGTCAACTTGAAATTCTGTCGGGACAGCAGGGTATGTGGGAGTTGCACACTCTGGGGGGTTATGTACTCTTGCTACTAGTGCTTGAAGTAAGTAGTCTGTCCCCACAGGATAATGCGGACGAAATCCTAAAATTAAGCGCATAATTATGCGGCAAATATGCGGTATAATTCGGTCATTATGCACGAGTTCTCTGTCATTTGTACAACTTAAGCATGCAGTTTTATGCAAGTATACAACTTTGTCGTACAAACTCATGCACCGGCACGACTTTGTAGTACATTTTCATCATGTGCTATTTTCTTGTACAATCCCATGAATAACGCGGGTTTTATGCAAAATCTCTCGAAAACGCGGATGACAGCCAATAACGCGGAAAATTGCGCGTCCGCGGAATCGCGGTATCCTGTGGGGACAGAGTAGTACGCTGGTCACCAATCTCCTGCATAGTCATGACACCGGAAACCAAAAGTCCATAACCCCAAGACTAGAGTGTGCAACTGGGGCTTGGCTGCTGTAGGCCCACTGCGCGGCCTACAAGCGCAACAAACGTGTACGTCCTTTTTGACGTAAGGTTGGAATTCCGTTGTGCGGATCCCCACGTACAGACTTGCACACTCCTGGGGTTATGGACTGTCGCTGAAACCCACCAGGTCCCCGGAACCGCAGCTTTACTACACCTAACACTACACGTTACCAGTACACTGCCTGCATGCAAGCAAGCAAGCAAGCAAGCCAACCAAACAAACAGAACGGCACGGCGCAGGTTGGAGGGAGAATTGATATATGCCGGATTACTATAAATGCATTTCACAGCAGCAGCAGCAGCAGCAGCAGCTGGATACTATCAGTAAAACAAGACTTGTCCATGAGCAGGAGAATAAAAAATTAGTAAAAATAAACTAAAGCATGTTATCACGCAATCAGCTGCCGCCTCAAATCAACGCACGCACGCGCGCGCGCGCGCGCACACACACACACGATGCTATGCTTAGCTGCTAGTGCAAGTCGGCACGCTGCCAAGTTGGGACAAATCAAAATCAAACGTTAGCACAGCCCTACACGGCCGCAAAGCAACTCAAAGAGGATGAAAATTAAAAATTGGTCACCCGGACACTGAGAGAGAGAGAGAGAGAGAGAGAGAGAGAGAGAGAGAGAGAGAGAGAGAGAGAGAGAGAGAGAGAGAGAGAGAGAGAGAGAGAGAGAGCGGAGAGAGAGCAGAGACAGAAAGAGAGAGAGAGAGAGAGCAGAGACAGAAAGAGAGTGAGGGGAATGGTTACGAGTAAAAGAGCAGCTTCGGCCGCACACGGCACGGCGCACACTCGCAATGCACCAAACATCGGTAGAGCTGACAACGTGCGGTACACACACACACGCGCGCGTGGGACACAGAGTCACCAACACGCACATACACACGCATGCAAGCACTCGCACACATGCAGCACCCGGCATCGTTGCCACGGCACCGATGCCACAGCAACACATCCTGCGCTATGGCAGCACTACTGCAGTCAGCAGGAGTTAAAAAGGACTACAGCCACGAGCACAGCCAATCATACATATGCACTAGCACCGGACTGCTGCTTACAAGCTTACAAGAGACGCTCAACCTCCCCGATAGAGCGCCGTCTCCAATGGCTGCTACGCAGCACATGTACGCTCTTCACATTGCTTTGTGCGGCAGGTAGGTGATCGGGGTGTCGCTCTGGCAATGGCCGCGCTCCGAGAACACTTCCACTGGACACTCGGTGATGGCCAGTGTGCGGCCGATGCACACGGCAAGCGCAGACAAGTACTGCGCACCGTCCTGGCGACGATGACAGCGCGGTGATCGTCGTACAGTCATAGCAACACAACAGCACACAAGAACACAACACGATTCATGCTGTGCGTGCTTCCCTAGCTGCAGCTCATGTTTGGCATTTAAGTGGTCTTTGTAAAATAAGTATTTAAAAAAAAAACAGTCGCAGTCCTATAGTAACACAACACGACACTGTAGCAAGAAGGAGTCACACACACACACACACACACACACACACACACACACACACACACACACACACACACACACACACATGTGTGTGTGTGTGTACGTGTGTGTGTGCGTGCGGGCGTGTGGGCGTGATCCGCAGTAGCCTAATCGGTAGGGCACTGTCCCGGAAAGACAGGGGTGGTTGGGTTCGAATCCCGCTCGTGGATCCTTCTTTGCAACAGCACAACACAGTCGTACCCGTAGCAACACAAGGCATATGATGATGATGCATTTCGAAGTGGCCATAGCAACACAAGACATGTAGCGTAAAGTACTAGTACCGTTGATCCGCCCCTTCTCTCATTTCCGCCCACGGCAATGCTTCTCAGTGACTGAGTTAAACTTCTTGAAACTATCATGCAACTGCTTACGTAGTGGAACAGTGAAATATAACAGCTCCCCCCCCCCCCCCCCACACACACACAGTCACACAGGTTTGCTTACCCCGCCCTGCTGACAAGAGAGGAATGGCGCGACTCCAATGGCGTTCTGGACGGTCTTGGTCATGTTGGTGAAGCTGTACGTACGATCTTGACTGGGAAGGACACCGCCATCCGCAAAGTATCTGTACACACGCACATACACACATGCACACACACACACCACCCATACACACCACACACACGTGCACACGCACGCACACGCACGCACACAGACACACACACACACCATGCACATGTATAAGCCCGTCGCAAGAGAAGCACGCAAATCTGCAAATGCCCTGGACGTGCACCCACAGCTTTTCTCTTTATAGCAACGATAGCGGATCTGATTCCGAATGATACAGATCAAGACAAGCGCCAGATAACTGTCTAATCCACACAACTGGCGAAGCCATGTGAATCGACCCCCCAATGCACACCGGGCCTACACCACTCGGAGTACATCGGAATAGGACGGCCAAGACAGTCACCTATGCACACCCTGCACTTGCTGAGGTAACCAGTATAGACAGCACGCTGCTTTGATAAAAGCAGACACTAGATGCACTGGTACAGTGGATATTGGTTATAAAGTCATCGGACATAGTGATAAACCGGCTATATTGGTACAAAATGAAAATATCAAAAGCAAAACCAGAAAAAGCCAGTCAAACTATCATTATAACCAATATATCGTATATAGCGATAAATCGGCTATAAGGATACAGAATCACCATTCAAAACACCTCTTTGTGCAGAAAAATTATCGTCTATAGTGATAGCAACACACGAGTGTGAGGCATTGATGTCTCAACTTGGAGCCACATGTGTCTTTTCAGAGTGTATTCTGGTCTGATGCTTCCTGGATGATGCCTTTGGGCCAAGAAGTTCTTCACTCTAGACTGGGGAAGGTGCAGCAGCATGCATCGTGTATCAGTACGCTACATTAGCGCGATCGAGTACCCACACGTGTATAATGTGTATGTATGACGAGCGCAGTTGAAAATCGGATGTAGTGATATACCGGTTATAGTGATAAAATGTGAAAAATCAGAAGGGCACGTTATAACCAATATCTACTGTACCTTGAAGTGAAATTGGAGTTAGTTTACCAACCAGCCTTGGATACTGGGTACTGGCAACCCAGAGCCAACAGACAAAACAAGCACCTAAATTTAGATTACGCCTAAGGCTCCAACCGCACTACATGTAGATAAATCATACACGCATGTATTAGGGTGGAAATACGTGTACTGTAAATATACAAAATTTCGGCACTTCACGATTTTTGACATTTCGGCGGCGATTTATTTTCGGCGTGGGGTAGAGGGCATGGTATAGTGCGACAGATGCTGTGAAAAATTTCATCGGCGTTTTGGGTCGGTGCCGAATATAGCCGAAATTAAATAGCTGCCGAAAACTGGTATATTTACAGTATATTGCAGGCAGCAGCCACACTGCAAGTTGTATTGCATATTTCCAGCCCAACCGCCAGAAAACGTTGTATCAGGTGAGTATTGAGGTGCGTGACATTCAAAAGATACGCTACATGTGGAAAAAAGCTGCTTATACAGGGGGGTCCGCGACTTGCTGAAAGATACGTGGAGCGTTTTAGATTTCCCGTATGTAGCCTTGATGACTTATACCAAAAAAGCGGCAGTTACAGTACATGCGTACATTGTTTACCTAGTGTGACTTCAGCCTAAAGGCACCAGAGTATGCACTGTATGCTGGTCACCTACTTCTACACTACACCTTAAAACTGGCAGGTCCGTGACACCGAAATTAAAATACAGTCAACTTCGCTTATAACGACACTCGGCGGGTCATCAAAAAGGTGTCCTTATTCGCGAAGTCTCATTATTATGTATAACAGTTAGATGGACCTTTGCTCTGGGCATGGAAATTCTGTCGTTATTCGCGAACTGTCGTTATATCCGCAGTCGTTATTAGCGAAGTTTACTGTACGCCTAAAATTACATGTTGTACACTAGTATCAAGAGCACTGAGGCGGCAGCGCAACACACCTCCACTCGTGCCTGACAAAGCCAACCTGGCAGCTATGGTCTGGGAGTGGTGCTTGCAACACAGGCTACAGAGAGGGGCCGTCGAAATAGGGCGACGACACACGCACAGCAGCAACAGCAACAGCACCAGCACCAGCAGCAGCAAAACCACCAGTAGCAGCAGCAGCAGACAAGAGCACAATAATATAACTCACTGCTTAAAGTCATGCTTCTTGCGCAATTCCAGTACAAAGTCGAAGAACTTGTGCTCAGAGTTGAGTGCTGGAAGTTGAGCTGCACATACACCGTGTTTATCCCACTCATGAGACCTGCACAGAGAAAGTGAGACAGGCAGACAGAATGAGGGTGTGTGTGTGTGTGTGTGTGTGTGCGTGTGTGTGTGCGAGAGAGCGAGAGAGAGAGAGAGAGTGTGTGTGTGTGTGTGTGTGTGTGTGTGTGTGTGTGTGTGTGTGTGAGAGAGAGAGAGAGAGAGAGAACTCCCCAGACTGAGCAACTACACAAAGATCTCCGCCACGACTTGTTATCAAAATTACGCCATTTATGTTGCATTTCGTGCACTGTGTGACATGGCATTGTTGAATTTTAGGTTGCGTTTTATTTTAGGTAAAAATTACCTGTATCAAAGTTACCGAAAATAAATCCCCACCGAAATTTCCCGGTTTTACAGTACACTGTATTGTACTTACCAGAACTCAGCGTTGGGCCCGTAGAAAGAGGGCCAAAACACATCAAGGTCACTGACTAAATCCTGAACACACAGGTATACAAGTACACGAAACATACACACACACGCGTACACGAAACACACACACACACATGCACAAAACACACACACACACACACATCCACGTACACGAAACACACACACACATGCACAAAACACACACACACATCCACGTACACGAAACACAAACACACACGCCGCAGAGTCAGGTGCTATCTACTCTACTTTTGTTCAACATTGTCCGACGACGGGGGTTTCACAAAACAGCAGTAACAGTGGCGACACATTGCCAGGTTCATCGCGACGAGGTCAGCATCTTCAGAGATGTTCAGTTGAAATGTCAAGTGCTGATCTGACCAAGTGTACAACACCGTAAAAGCCCGTAATAGAGAGGTTTCGCCACACGGTAAAACGTACCAAAGTACGTATGGAAACCTCGCCGTGGTACGGGATCAAGTTTCATCCGGAAACGTTAGTGAAGGTCAAGAACATGGGCGTCAATTAGGGCCTGGGTGCTAATGTGCGCCCGGGCGCTATTTCGTATAGGTGATATCAAACTAATTTCACATCATGCCGTACTACTGCATGTACAGATCAGGTTAGCACAGTGTACTGTACGTATGTGTTATTAGCCGAGTATCAGGGCAATACCGGCAGATATCGTAGCCGGTATTGCCCGTACTACGAGGCTAATAACACATTTATAACATGCATACTTCCCTAATTTGATGTACTCATCAACGTACACTGCCTTCACACGTGGAATTCGGGATCATGGTACGAAAAACTACGAGGCACATGTATCCAACTGGTATTACATGCGCACCTACTTGTATGTGTATGTGTACAGTGTGTATGGGGTCAAATGCCGGGCAATATCGTGTAATATTGGACCGCCTGAGCGGGCTTGTATGGAGGAATATTGCCCGCTCTGTCTGGTCGCTGATTGGCTGTAGACCTGGAAACGGTCACCTGACATGTAATAAACTAAGGTATACTACAGTACTGTACATGTATATGTATAATATATTATGTATATGGAGCTATGCATGTACTGTACTGTGTACTGTACAGTGTACTGTACACTAAGGTATACTACAGTGCAGTACATACACAGAGAGCTGTGCATGCACTGCTCTGGGTACCGTAATTCCGCGCATATACGGCCATGGGCTTATATGTGAAACAATGCAGTTTGGGGATAAAATATCCAGTAAAACATCTTCGTATTTTAGCCCATGGGCCGATATTCGAATTTTGAAGGTTCACGAAAAAGTACAAGTCCGTGCTCATGGTCAGTCTACCATACTCTACTGGTAAACTGCACTGACCTGCTGTACCATGGTAGGAAGAGTCCATTTTGTGAAAAAGTCTACTTGACACGTGAGTTCAAGAGTACATAACCCCCATGCGTACTCTCCACACCAGCGCAAGGCCGGTCTCGAGGCAGGGTACCATTGTTTTTGATCCAAGAGCACCCGCGACTCCCCGGGATCCCCTCAGATGTGTACGGTATTATGACGCAAAGATCCGATTACGCTCGACCAAGACCCTATGCAGAGCTGGATCAGGCGTTGCACACTCTGGGGGTTATGTACTCTTGGTGAGTTGCATTTGTGTCTGTTTATTAGCCCATGTGCTTATAAACGGAGGTGGGCTTATATGCGCGGAATTACGGTAATGGACCCGGGCTTTTGCCCATGGGCATTCGCATGGAGGTGGGCTAGAAAATGGGACAAGAGTGTTGAGACGCGGCAACTGGCCACGCACACGGGTAGTGGGCGTATCTACGGGCTTTTATGGTATTGTCGGTCGGAGAAGAACGGGGGAGTCAACCTCCTGGCCTAGACTGTTCTTATTTTCATGCACTATACAGTCTATGCACAGTTGAGTCACCGTGCACCAGTATACATTGGTATGCTGTGCTCGGTGAAATTCTAGCCTGGTCGTTCTTCAGCGCCCGGCAGTACTGTAGCCACAACATTCGGCTACGACGACGACACACGCACACGCATGCCGTAGTGTTACGTGTGTTAAAGCCGGGCATATTCCTGTGGAAGCCCATGTCCGGGCTAGACTTTCTACTCAAGTCAGGCTTCTACTCAAACCACAAATTTCTATGTATGTCAACACTAAAGCCAGACTTATGTGCCGACAGTGCATCTCGAAAACCAAGCTTGTATCATGATGAGACACCTGCTTTACAACAAGACAATACGGTACCTGGATGGGAGCTGGAGAGAATGGCCAAGAGTCATTGCAGTAATTCGGACCTTCGCTGCCGTCCTTCGTAGGCCTGCCAGACAAGTGTGCAGAAACACCGAAACACGATGAAGAATCAGATCTGACACCAAGGGCGTCGGAAGGTAACTTTTAAAGGTGATACGGTCAGCCATCTGCGGTGCTGTTTACTTGTTGAGAGCTGGGGGTGACTCCGCTGAAAATTTCCCGAATTTAGATTCCAAATCCGAGTTAAAAAGCTGGTCACCTAATTCTACACTACACCTGAAACCCGGCAGGTCCGTGACACGGAATTGAAACAAACCTAAAATGACATGGTTTACAGTATGACATACCAGGATCCATGGATGGTGAACCCATCACTTGCCACTGCTGGAATGTCACATTCTTTACTCTGCAAACATACACACACACACACACACACACACACACACACACACACACACACACACTCAGACATGCCCATCGCAGAAGCGATGATAGGCTATTGATAGCGAACAACTATGTTAGACATAGCAACTTGTGCTGGGATTACACCATTCAACAGCTTGCAAGGCTGATGAATTGTCCGCCACTAATTTTAGCCTGGTATCCACCACATAGCTGATTGAAGTGGCTATTTTCTGGCCAGTGAATCCCTATTTTCCTTTTTTTTTCATTCTTTTTTAGACACACACACGCCACACCACATACTCCGGCATACACGGGCTGTTGGTAACCACCCAGGAGAATGAAAGAAAAGTCAGGAAGAGTCTGAGAAAGAGAAGAAAGACGTGTGTGACCATAATCGTCGGGAATCGAACCCGCAACCTATTGATTGGAAATCGCTGCACATACCACTGCACCATATGGGACACACACACACACACACACACACACACACGAGTAAAACAAATAGAGGGAAACACCTTCGCAAGTGCTCCATGCTGGGCTCGTGGGGGTGTGCTGGCGATGGTGTATATGTGTGTGTGAGGGGGGGGGGGGGGATGTACATGAGTGCAAAGTGTAACACACATGGCGTTCCAAACTCACCCCACTATGGTGATGGCGGCCAAGTCCCTGGATATTGACAAGCGTCTTTCCACCTTGCTATATGCAGAGAGAGCAGAGAGAGCAGAGAAAGAGCAGAGAGAGCAGAGAAAGAGCAGAGAGAGAGAGCAGAGAGAGCAGAGAGAGAGAAAGAGAGAGAGAGAGAGAGAGAGAGAGAGAGAGAGAGAGAGAGAGAGAGAGAGAGAGAGAGAGAGAGAGAGAGAGAGAGAGAGAGAGAGAAAGAAAACCAGAGATGAGCAGCTGAGTCAGCAGCGCCAGATGATATGCTCACAATACCTTTCTAAAACGACACCAATACAAAGCGTGTGTGCGTGGTGGAGTTGGTCAGGAAGCAAACCAGAACAATATCAACGTCAGACTTAGATCAATCGCGCTTACATGTAAAAAATAACTTGTCCCGGCAAGGGATGATTCTAACAACTGTGTCACACTGCATTCCCACATTGCTTCCACCCAATAGTTTGCGCAAGAAGCGGAAAAACGAGGGTGGGGTACGCACATGCTTACATGCATGCACACACACACACCCTACACCCTACACACACACACACACACACACACACACACACACACACACACACACACACACACACACACACACACTACTACTACTATCAATCAGCTACCCCTTGGGGTCACGCCGCCCTCCACTCAGAGAACTGAGCGCAAGGTGAGGGGCAGTGGCGCAAACAAAACAGGAAGTACAGCAAAATGAATTGAAAAAAGGAAATCAAAACAAGCTGCCATATTGATGGAAAGGGACTCACAAACAGAGGAAGGAAATATCACAAACCAGATGAACAGTCTGCTGTACTGTAGGTCCACTATAAGTATAACATGCAACGACTGAAAAAGGAACAAAATTAATGTGAACATGATGTTCTGTTCAACAATAACGTCTGGACGCGTACTGCTTCGGCCTTCATGCACCAGGAAAGCACAATCTTGAGCTGGAGGGTGGGCACCGAACGTCCCACAAGGGCTCCACAAGACGTACTTTCACGAAACGACGAGGAGTATGCGCAGCAAGCTAACATCACTACACCATCGCCGCACGACGACTGGTCACTCAGGTCCAAACAACACAACAAATTCACAATTACAGCTATCACCGTGCAGGAATAAATTGTTGCGAGTGTGACCTGTATCCTTTCTCATCCAGGAATCCACTTGTTTTGCCGAACGCCACTGCATTGTTACAGGCTGGGGATTGATCCGAGGGCTCGCCACGCCACTGCGGAGGATGCGGAAAGGACGCAAGAAGACGGTGACGGCAACAAATTACCCGCCCTGGTCGTCAGCTCACTGAATGTCCTTCCGCGCGAGCGAAACCAGCTGCAAGGCATGAAAAGCCTACTGCCAGTCAATACCCAGGGACGACCCTGACCAGAAGGCCAAGGCCGCCCCGTGGACACACACGCACACACACGCACACACACACACACACACACACACACACACACACACGCACACATGCACACACCCACACACACATGCACACACATGCACACACACGCACACACACACCCTACACACACAATATCCTGACTCACCCAGCACGCACCCGGAGCCCATTGCTCCTCGAACAGCATATAGTCCCAATCGGCATAGACACACATTGCTGTCGCCATGACCAAACCAATCGAAACAAATGCAGAG
This sequence comes from Sycon ciliatum, assembly GCF_964019385.1. Classification (NCBI taxonomy): domain Eukaryota; kingdom Metazoa; phylum Porifera; class Calcarea; order Leucosolenida; family Sycettidae; genus Sycon; species Sycon ciliatum. Next base: position 21,132,197 of record NC_088653.1, on the reverse strand, counting down.
ATCCGCGCCATCCTGACTATCTACTGCATGGACATACAAGCATCACACACACACACACACACACACAGCACATACATACGCACGCACACACATAAAGGTCAAAAAGAATGGTTTCACCAATTATAGAAACATACGTTGTAACGCTGCGTTTCATGCACGTAGCTAAATGCTAAGGCAATCATCAGACAACTAATGCTTTTGTCGCGGGATAGCTTGTTCTTATTGTGGGGGATACGCATGGGCATGTAGAGGAGGTGTGAGCTATCAATGCAGGGCATGCATGGAAAGAGCGAGTGATAATAATTACATCACTGGATGGGCATGCGCAGTAGGCGCGAACTTGCATGAAGCGTGCAGAGGCGGAGAAACCACCAGGCAGGACAAGGGTAAGCCATGGGGGCACTGGGCAGAGGGTGTGGTGTGTGGCGGTGGAAGCACACTGTGGTGTCCACATTCAACAGCCGCGGGTATTCAGAGGATGTGGCGGTGATAGTGGTAGCACGCGGTGGCTATGTCACGGCAGAGTAGGTGGAGAGGTAGAACTTGTTTTGGTGTCTGCACTTTGATACCAACTCCGACCTCTTGTTGAGCAGAGTGTGAGGCGTCTTGAAGGTGATGATGCGCAACTTTTCTGCTAAACACAAGCAGCACCTTTTGGATATGTTGCTGTAGGACTTGGCCCGATCTATGACTGCCCATTTGATGCTGTATTCCTCACCTTGGTCAGCCAGCGCCCACGCACACACATATATAATCAAACTCGGATACTGAGCCAATACTGTAAATCAATTATATTTCGTAAGGCGGCACCGAAAAAGTTCTTTGTTTCAGCCAGGTAACCCGACCGACCGATGCTTTGAGTGCCGACTGATTCTTCTCTTTTTTTGTATGCATTCATGCATATGGGCGTCATACGCATGTACATTATACCGTAAAGTACCGCCAGAGCACCCTGTCTCGCGAGAGCGCCCCACCTTGATTTTACAGCCAAGGGAAGAAAATCGTATGGCAGAGTGCTACTACAGTCCATTCATCGGAAACTGGCCCGCTGGCTTTTGAAAGTCGGATTTGGGCCGAATTGAGGATCAAAAACCCACTTTAAATCTCAAAAATCTGGGTTTTGGATCTGCTTCTCCATACATTTTGCCAGGGCATACCTGTCCTAATTTTGTAAAACCTGGCTGAATTTCTATTTCCCTGTTCTTGGACTTTTCTGGCCTCAAATGTGGCAAGGAGTAATTGCACGGGTCACACAATGCGTGATGTACTGTTGTTTTCACGATATCTACAACTATATGACAGAGACACCAACAAGTTAGGGTGCCAGTTTCCAATGAATGGACTGTAAGTTTGTACGCTGTGAGAACTAAGGTCACACTTGGCATGTTATGTGGAACTCGCATCCGCTCGAACACAAATTGGGCACAGATTGAGTGCACAACGTGCAATGTGTGTACAAGATCCGTGTCGTATGACCTACAGACAGGAAATCACCTCCACAGACAACCAGGAAAGGACGAGATGGTGGGGTGCTCTGGCGGTCCTATACGGTACATGTAAGTGATCGTACTTCACGTTGTGCCAGGCCCACGGCCAACGCTCTTAATCTTCCTTCCGCGCACCGTCTGCATTACTATTAGGGCTGAGTCGGGTAGCATTTTCTTCGGGTATCGGGTCCGGGTAGTTTTCCACGCGTAGCACGTGTACCCGATCGGGTAATGTTCCCATGGTAAGACCACAGTGCACACCGGCCCCGTCCCTTACACACTGGGTAGACATGCGTGAAATTCAGAATTATTTGTACACGTGCACTGTAGACCACTCAGGCTCTCTCTCTCTTTACTCTTTCTACATTATGTCATCTGCGACTTCGGGTTTTCGGGTACGATTTGGTACCCGTCTACCCGAGGTCCTCCCGGGTAGCACGGGTACCCGACTATCCGAGGTCCTCACGGGTAGCACGGGTACCCGTCTACCCGAGGTCCTCACGGGTAGCACGGGTACCCGACTATCCGTGCACACCACTAATAACTATCAACCACAGAGTAGCAAAATACCGATATTTTCCTACTCTCGCGATGCTCATAGTACGCACAGCGTACTCGGATCCGGCGCAAGTTTAGTTTCTGGAATCAACTAGAACCGACGACAAGTTTGAGCGCGTCGTCGTCTCCATGACCACCATCTTTATCGCGGGGTTTCAACTATCTTCTATGTGAATCCCACACGTTTCAAAGAGATGTCCGCCATGTAGTACTCACATTACCACCCAATTTACCCGCTTCACATCCTGAGCGGCGGACTCCATGATCGTCGCGCGGAGTTTTAATGCTGAACTGCGCGCGCGCCGCACCCTCCAACCAACGAACTTCAAACAACTGGATGGGGATAAAAGTGATTGGAGCCGCCTTGATCAGTCCCATTCAACTCCAACGACCGACATCATGCTTTTCAGTTGCTCCCTTTGTGCGAAAACCACGACCGGCCTCCAGCCGTTCGTGGATCATGTGAAGTGCAAAGGACATCACAAGAACCTGGAGGCTGGCCGTCAGCCCAAGTTCCTGTGTTCATGGTAAGTGGTCTGTTATACAATTCGCATTAACCCGCATATTTGCCGCATAATCCCGCATATTTGCCGCATAATGGCCTGCTTTCGCCCGCATAATTATGCGCATAATTTAAGGATTTTGTCCACGTTATTCTGTGGGGACAGGTTTAATAGTGGACATTATAGTGTAACTTGAAGTTCCTTGGTCCTTTTTTTCTTCCACAAATATACGGTATGTGTTTTATTACTCAACCGTTGTGATGGACGTTGGAGCGTTTGCGCACGGCATACTCTTCAAATAATTCAAATAACAATAGGGCTTGAAAGTGATGACGTCAAAAACGGCCAGGGAGTACTAAGTTGACATCAGATTTCTATTTTGGATCCACTAAGGTGTGACTTTGCTATTGCCTCAGTATGTGGGTGCATAGCAACCCACTCATGTCGTATGCAGGGGTGACTTTTACTTCGTCACCAGTTGTAACCCCGCCCCCAGTAGCCAAATCAGTCAGTTTCACTGGTTACATCACCTTGCTGTGAGTAAGACGGCTTGAAATGTGCTTGGATCCATACAAAAACTGGATCCAAGTGGATCCAATTTTTGAATTTTTGAAATTGTTGCTATGCTGTGACGTAGCACTTTCAAGCCCTATATAGCGCACAACGACTACGTGTATCAGTGGCGCCGCCTACAATGTGGTCAATATCGGGTGACCCAATATCGTACAGTGCAGCATGTGTAAAGAGCTAACTCATCTACCAACTTCCTACAATACTAGGATGATTGATTGCGGTGTATGCACACGTACAGTCATACACTCTGCAATTTTACTACGAGTACAAGACTCACTTTGACTCTGGAAATACGGCATAAACTGGGGAAGCAGACACACCACTGAACAAGTCGCGGGGCCTAGCTTTTTCATCACAAAAGGACATTGAAATTTGAATGAAAATGGATTATTCGAAGCAAGATGATGCATTCCATCTTCAAACTTACCTCAGAGAAAGACACACGAGAACCTGACGACAAATCGACCGACAGGGACAGCAGAGAACACGGCAAGACCTACTCCGGCACTTTTACTTTTCTGCTTTATCGGCGAAGTGATGGTGGTTTGGGAGGAGCACGATGTTCAGGTCATGCATGCAATGATTGATGCACTTGCAATGATTGCAATAATTATTATTATCAAGAGTACATAACTACACGTGTGTAGTTATTATATATATGTACTCTTGTTATTATCGATGCGACGACAGCTAGCATTATAAATAGCTTGCTGATTTGGCGCGAAGTGACAAGTGTTGCAAAAGAAGGGGCTTCGAACTCCGGCCGGGTCCACAAACCTGTCCCTCCAGGAAATCGCGATTCCACGGACGCAACAAATTTCGCGATTTTGGCCCAAACCCGCGATTTTCTGAAAAATCCGCGATTTCCCGAGTTTTACGTTGTTTTCTGCATTTCTTTTGACATTTTTCTGCACTTTTCACGCAGTATACCTGGTATACAGTGTTTTCCATGATCCTGCTCGTAGGTTATTTCCACAGTACGCAAATAGCGATTCTAAGGATACAACAAATTTCGTCATTTGGCCCAAATCCGCAATTTTCTGCCAATAATTCCGCGAGTTCCGGGCAAGTTCCGCACTTTTCACCGCATTTTTTGTTGTTTTCTGCCGCAATTTCTTGGGCAAGTATTCCCGCAGGGACAGACAAACAAGCGGGATGGCTGCGATTTGGGGATTTCCCGGTTTCGCGGCCGTCGGCGTGGGGCCATCGCATCGCAAAAAATGCCAAAAATGCTTCTGTGAATCTCGCTTTACGTCATTGCATAATTATGCATCTGATCAGCCTGATGTGAGTCACATCAGGCTGATCACAGGATAAGGTGCAGGGAGGCTGAGGGAGCCATACGGCTAGGGCTAGTACAGTAGTAGTAATCAAGAGTAGATAACCCCCGGGGGTTATCTACTCTTGGTAATATTACACCAACAGACGGCTGGCTGCTGTTCAGGCACAAAGTTACTATGCCTTAGTATGGCAACGGGCCAGGCTGCCATGAAAATTGGAAATATTAAAAAAATAATAATAATAAAAAATGGAAATCAAGAAAGAAAATAGCGCACCGTACCGGGAGCACCATGGCGCAGCTATTAATACAAAATTAAAAAATAAATAACAATAAGATCATAGTGAGTCAACGAGGGAGTCAGACACTTTTCCTGTATCGGTGGCAATGACTAAGAACACAACCAAGCTCAAGGATCAAGGCGCGCAAGCGACTCCTAAGCATCATCATCGCTATTATTCCAAACAACTTCTAGGTTTTCTTTCTTTCTTTGGTACAGCAGCATAATGCGTAGCTCAGTCCATGCTACATAAACACCTATATAACGTAGACTATTGGCAACACTAAACGTGTGTGTGGGGGGGGGGGGTGCGGGTGCGGGTGAGCGTACGTGTGTGTGTGTGCGTGTGCACGCGTGTGTGCGTGTCATACGACATGTGCAATGTAGATAGCGAAAATAAATAGAAATATCACACGCGCCGCAGAGCACGTGGGGCGACCTAAAGGCCAGCCGCCACTCTCAATCCAATCCGTGTTGCCTTTGGTTACGTAGTGACCCGGAGAGCAGCGGCAGCAGCCCATGCACAGCCCCCTAACAAGACAAACAGCGGCAGCAGCCCATGCACAGCCCCCTAACAAGACAAACAGGTCTTTCTTCACAATTTTAAAATAGAAAAAGAAAAGAAAAGAAAAAAAAGATGATTCATGGCTTCACCGTGTGCCCACTTTCCGGTTGCGGGCGGCGGGAACAAAACCATGGAACACACACACGTACACCCTATGCAGACCCTCACCCATCATTAGTAGTTGGGTATGGGAACATATTTTTAAAAAAAACCGAGTGCAAAATCACCTAGCGATGGCCTACAGTTCCACGGCATTGGTTATCGCCATGGCATCGCCATCATCGTCGTCACTCTGGTCATGCGCCGCGATAATGTCGCTCCCTCTATAGGTGACATCGTCGGGGTTTCCCGTGCTGGCGGCCACCAGCTGGCGGTGGCGGTGTGGCGAGTCGTTGAAGTCGGGAAGACGCGTCCACGGCGTGCAACAGCTACAACAACCTGTACATACACACACACACACACACACACACACACACACACACACACACACACACACACACACACACACACACACACACACACACACACACACACACACACACACACACACACACACACATATGCACACGTACGGTAAGTCCACAAATTTTCGGCCATTCAAATTTCGGCTAAAACCTATTTCGGCCTGTACTGCTGCCGCCTGTATACACTGTCACACCGGACTTTGCAAAACAAAATTTCGACCGTAACAAATTTTCGGCCAAACATGACCAGGCCGAAAATAGCCGAAAATAAATATGCAAAAAGGCCACGTGGAGACAATAATCTTGAAGGGGAAGTATACCCTAAAATCAATTTTTCACTAGTTGTAGTCTTCGGGGTGCCGAGTCGAATGGTTTTGGTCCGAGGAAGCTGAGACACTCCCTTCCTCCTTTGTTCCCAATCGAACTCTCGCACTTCCACCGAAAAACCCGTGAATTCGGAAGTTTGCACTCCACTTACGGAAAGTTGTCTTACGTAGGTAGGGTTGTGATAACGGAGAGGCAGACAGAGAGCCGCAACACACACGCACGCACGCACACACACACACACACACACACACACACACACACACTTTCAAAACGCCTACCGCATCAGCAGAAATGTTCGTCTGGAATTCAATTTCGTCTTTTTCATCCCAGGACCTTTAGGACTAAATTAAAATAATGCAGGATTAATGTCGATTTGTCCAGCTTTTCAATACACTCTTTGATCTTATCATCAATGGACGAAATTTACGACCGGACGAACTCCCTTTGTTTGGAGTTGGATGAAATTATTGACCGACGGAATTTTCTGCCCGTACAGTAACACTTCTTACACTGTCCGCAGCGTCCTCCGCCGCCGTCATCACCGCTTCTACTCCCGCTGTAGACCACACAGCAGAGTGGGAGTCCAGAGGACAAGGACGACGCTGACCGACTACGCGCGAACGTCGTGTAGAGGACGGCAGCAACGACAACAGCTGCAAACGAGGCCACCACAAGGCCGCCGAACTGCGTGGGGTCCGGGAAACCGATCACCAGAACGAAGTGCAGCAAATCCATGTTGGAGTTGAGAGCATTCTGTACGCCGCCCACTGTTCCACGATGCTCTTCCGCAACCTAATAACAAACAGGTAGAGATATGGATAGTCAGCAACAGCAGCAACAGCACCAGCAACAGCAACAGCAGCAGCAACAGCAGTAGCAACAGCAGCAGCAGTACCGTCATCAATGACAACAACAGCAGCAGTAACAGCAGAACCACCGCAAACGACAGCAGCAGCAGCAGAAACAGCAGAAACAGCAGCAGCACCAACAAATGCAGCAGCAGCAACAGCAGCAGCACCATCGTCAATGACAACAGCAACAGCGACAGTAACAGCAGAACCACCGCAAATGACAACGGCAGCAGCAATAGCAGCAACAGCAGCAGTAGCAACAACAACAGCAACAGCAGCAGCAACAGCAGCAATAGCAGCAACAGCAGCAGTAGCAACAACAACAGCAGCAGCAGCAACAGCAACAGCAGCAGTAGCAATAGCAGCAACAGCAGCAGTAGCAACAACAACAGCAACAGCAACAGCAGCAGCAACAGCAGCAGCAGCAACAAAAGCAGCAATAGCAGCAGCACCATCGTCAATGACAACAACAACAACAGCAGCAATAACAGCAGAACCACCGGAAATGACAACGACAACGACAGCAGCAGCAGCAGCAGCAGCAGCAGCAGTAGCAGCAACAGCAGTAGCAACAACAACAACAACAGCAACAGCAGCAGCAACAGCAGCAATAGCAGCAACAGCAGCAGTAGCAACAACAACAGCAACAGCAGCAGCAACAGCAACAGCAGCAGTAGCAATAGCAGCAACAGCAGCAGCAGTAGCAACAACAACAGCAACAGCAACAGCAGCAGCAACAGCAGCAGCAGCAACAAAAGCAGCAATAGCAGCAGCACCATCGTCAATGACAACAACAACAGCAGCAATAACAGCAGAACCACCGGAAATGACAACGACAGCAGCAGCAGCAGCAGCAGCAGCAGCAGCAGTAGCAGCAACAGCAGTAGCACACCACGGAATGCGTCAACTTTGCTCAGGTACTGTAAAAGGTGACAGCCATCTTCGATCCATACCTCCCATTATGGTCAACACAAATTCCCTTTAAAATAAAATAAACCGATGGTGAGCCTATAGTGATTATGTTAAAAGAGAAAAAGGACCTATAAGTTACGAGTTATGACTAACAGTTCATCAAGGCAGCGAGATCAGATAGTGCGACTAACAACAACACACACAACATCTAAGGGTGTCTAAGGTAAGGGTGTCTATTGGATAACTTTACCTCCATCTGATACAGCTGAGTGGTAGCAAGGTCAAACATCCACAGGCCAATGCGAGCCGTTACTATGCCGATCAGGAAGAAGATTAGAGAGGTGGACAGCACCGAAGACGTCTCGTCCTACATGCATACATACACACACACGTACACACACACACACACACACACACACGTACACACACACACACACACAAACACACGCACGCACGCACGCCCGCACACACACACACACACACACACACACATCCACATCGTCGCTGCAAAACTGGCAGCAACAAACTTTAGGGTCCCTCACTCAACCTCCCAAACGTAGTCTCTTTGCTACATACATTACTTGAAATGCTCACCAAATTTTCGAGTCTGGCCCGAAAAATTGGTGAACATTTGAACAATTCAAGTGACGTACGCAGCAAAGAGATTGTGTTTGGGTGGTTGAGTTGAGGGACCCTAAAGTGTAAATGCCTGCTACCAAGAGTACATAACCCCCCAGAGTGTGCAACGCCTGATCCAGCTCTGCATAGGGTCTTGGTCGAGCGGAATCGGATCTTTGCGTCATAATACCGTACACATCTGAGGGGAACCCGGGGAGTCGCGGGTACTCTTGGATCAAAAACAATGGTGCCCTGCCTCGAGACCGGCCTTGCGCTGGTGTGGAGTGTACGCATGACATCAGAAGATCCGATCCCGTTCGACCAAGACCCTATGCAGAGCTGGATCGGCGTTGCACACTCTGGAGGGTTATGTACTCTTGCTGCTACATGTATGGAGTCAGCGAGTACATGTACTGTAAAGTACCGCCAGAGCGCCCCACCTCGCGAGAGCGCCCCACCCTGAATTACAGAAAGAGGACTCCCGTTTCCGGCGATGGAAGTGAACGTCGTATGGTCTGGTGCGACGGAAGTAGTATGTGGTTCACTCTGGGTTTTTTTTGCAACATTTGGGTTGCGTCGCATTGTACTTGTACGGCGAGCCATGTGAACTACAGTACCCACTGCCCAGCGCTGCAAGCAGCACAAAACAACACGGAATTTACCTTCACCAAGCCGCCGCCGCTGTTGCTTCACTGCGCCAGTCGATGTGTAGGTGTATGTATGACCCCAGTACAGACCACCTCACACACTCGCGGCCGCCCTGCCTCCGCAGAGCGACCACGACAGGACGATTGGTGGGGCGCTCTGGCGGTACTTTATGGCACTAGCACTTAGAAAGGCAACAGACTAGAAACAAAATCGAATAGCTGCTCTGCGATTGCATCGGCGGAAAACCCTAAAAAAAAAACTCAGTCACGCAGCCTGCTGCTGCCTGTTGAGACAAATCTTGTTTGTGGCGGCTGAAGCATAGGTAAAACCAGCAAACAGAGAAAGAGTGTATTGGAAACCTGCTGTCCTGCATGGACTCCGCACTCACATTTCGTTCTGTCGGCCCGGGTAGCTACTTGCACGCCCATAATTGCCATAGCTACCCAGACCCTTTATCTAGCATTCTCTCTCTCTCTCACTCAATCTCTCACTCAATCTCTCTCTCTCTCTCTCTCTCTCTCTCTCTCTCTCTCTCTCTCTCTCTCTCTCTCTCTCCCTCTCTCTCTCTCTGTCTCTCTCTCTCTCTCTCTCTCTCTCTCTCTCTCTCTCTCTCTCTCGCTCTTGTCGTCACCATGTAGTCTTTCATTTCGTCTCTCGTCTACCCCAATAAAAGCCGTCCTTTCATCTACCAGTCCTCTGTCTCGTTGCTTGATGCAAATATGGCAGAGTTGAGTTTCAACAACTACTTCAGAAACACATTGATGCTGCTGCTGAAAAGTAAGGCGGTGACGAACACACAGGCTTAATGCGCAGCCTAGTGGCGGTCTAAATTACTAAAGCGTTCCGATTTTAGACATATTAGGGGCCGTCCGTAAAAAATATCGAACTTTTTCACCAAACAAATTATTTTAGTTTAGACCTAATCCCTCCCTCCCTCCCCCCTCAGAACATAAAAAAACTGTTGACATTCACATGCATAAATACAAAAAGTTGCAAGTGTCACTGCTCCTGCGGCTATGTACATGTCTCAATGTTTTTTTAGACAAAAATTGGTCAACCCCCCCCCCCCCCCCAACACCCCATACCGAACTTATTTCGTTTGGTGAAAAATGTTCGATATTATCTTATGGACGACCCCATATGTTGTGGAATACTCTGAAATCATGGAGAGCAGTACAAGACGCCAACGCACCTCGCCCGACACATACGTGTTCTTCAGCGTCTGAACACCAGTGCTAATGCCAGAGTTATCACTTCTTGTTTATTGTCTCAGTACTCCGTGTTAGTTTTGTACTCTGCTTGCTGCACTTGCTGACTGAATATTAACTGATTACATTGGTGGGCGGTTGGTCATAACTCGTAAAACGTTGTCCTGCCTTTATTTAGAACTCAGATGGTGAGCCAAGGAGAACAATTGTAACATGGAAATTGTGGGCACGAGTTATGTGATCGAGTCCACCAACTAAACCAGATTGTGAACAGTCAAACGTGCACAATCTAGCACGAAACTGACAAGGAGTACTGAGACATTCCACGCTGGCGCTATCGAGCAGCACTCAAGCTGACTTTCATGCCGTGGAATGTCTCAGTACTCCTTGTCAGTTTTGTGCTAGATTGTGCACGTCTGACTGTTCAAAATCTGGTTTAGTTGGTGGACTCGATCGCATAACTTGTGCCCACAATTTCCATGTTACTTCCTTTATTTATCTATGATTATATTGAACTCAGATGGAAAGCCAAGGTTTAAATTATACAAAAGAGAAAGACCAAGGACTTGTAGTTCCTTGGTCTTTCTCTTTTGTATGATTATATGGGCTCAACATCCGAGTTCATATTGTTTATTACTTGATTCTTATCACCAAGCTTTCCTCTTGTCTCTCCTTGTTGTGTATTTTCAAAATAATATTATTGTGTTGCGTTGCATTGCTGTCAGTTATCACTTCTACCCACCATGCTGCTGCTGCTGCTGCTGGTGCTGCTGGCGGCAGTTATGATTGGGGTAGTTGATGCAAAGCTGCTTGTGGCAGAGCTTGTGTAGGTGAGGTTGGAGTCTCCAGGGTCGGTCGCGTTCAGATCGCATATGCCTTTCTGCACCTGTATATACAAAAACACACGCACACACGTACACATGCACACACACACGCATGCACACACATGCGTGCACACACACACACGCGTGCACACACACACCACAGAGTCATTAACACTGAAAACACACACACATCACAGTTGCATGGCAGCCACATCTTATGACCGCCTTTCAAGCACAAACGGAAAGTTTCCTAAATAAGGTCTGAACAAACTGATCAGCTTCATTTGGGCAAGAAAATACTCAAATCCACTTGTCCTATGAGTCCCATATGGTATTAACATGTATGTAAATGCACACACATACACACACACACACACACACACACACACACACACACACACACACACACACACACACACACACACACACACACACACTCTCTCTCTCTCTCTCTCACACACACACACACACAACACACACACACACACACTCTCTCTCTCACACACACACGCACACACACACACACACACACACACACACATAAACACACACACGTACACACACACACAGCACAGCACAGCAGCATACCGGCACAGTTGATGGGTTACCGCTGAGGAAGACAGACGCAGCACACAGGGAGAGGCACACCGCCTCCGCCCAGATAGCGACTAATCCAGCGTTGATCACTCCACAACGTCGACGCAGCGGATGGTAGATAAACGTACCGAGGACGCCAAACAATGCACCCAACGCCTGGCACACACTCACCTGTACAACAACAACAAGAACAACAACAACAACAACAACAACAACAACAACAACAACAACAACAACAACAACAACAACAACAACAACAACAACAACAACAACACCAACGTGAGAATTAAGATTGAAACAACGACTACTAAGAAACAAGAACAACAAACAACATCAGGTGCACCAACACCACTACCATTACCATCACTAGAGAAAGCAGCATCAGCAACAGCAGCAACAACAACACTTTTTGTTACAGCAGCAGCATCAGCAACAGCAGCAACAACAACACTTTTCGTTACAGCAGCAGCAGCAGCACAACAGCAACAATAACAGCACCATGTACAGCAAGCAAGAGAAGTGACGTCACCATAAAAAAACGGGAACAACAAAACGAACACAAGAGGGACGAGGGAGCATGCGCTCATGGACACTCGTTTCACTGCCGTGTTGTACAGCACTGTCGGGCGCTGAAGAACGGAGTGCCGACGAAGAACGGCCAGACTAGCATTTCACCACGGCACAGCATACCAATGTATACACGGTGACTGTGCATAGACGGTAGTGCTTCCTCTGCGCCATCGAAATTGTCGCAGTTTAACTATTGGTATAAAACGGGCTATTTCCTCACCGGCAGTCGTACCACGGTTAAGGAATCGGGCATAGACGATAGTCATCAGTATCGGGTGACGGCAAAGTTCTATTTTCTGCTGAAGGAAGCTGACCATTTTTGAACTTGACGCAATTTCTTCGCTGATGTCGCTACACGCCGCAGTGTTTTTTCCTCTTGGTGTGTAGCTTTCGACTTCTTAGTTCTCAGCTGTACATATAGTTTATTAGTAGAATGTGTACAATACGTTTACTCGTGCTACATTGCTATTGCCGCTCTGTACGTCAGCTACTTTTTGATTGCTATTGGTATCATTTATTTTTATTTTTTTAGCACCTCATTGATCTTGCTCGTTCCTCATTCTTCATTCCATTTGGCCTATGCGAAGACTAGACAAGCTTGCTTGGCGATGTCAACGCGAAAAGGCTGATAGTAATAAATAATAATTATACTGGTATGATGATTACAGTACGGTACTCAGCAGTTTTCGGGTTTTACTTGTGAAGTAAATACAGTAGTTGCAAATTCGTGTCTTTTTAGGACTGTTTTGATATTTCTTTGTTGCCTATTCTTCGTGTAGCGCCCATCTAATGTATGTATGGGGGGTGTTCGTCAACAAACATGCATCTAAAGATGCTTCTACTTTAAAAAAAAAACAATAGCGAGAGTTCCCAGATTGCGTAGAGTGCTCAACACCACAACGGGATGGAGCAGTACCACAACTAGGCAGAAGAGAACAGAGACAACCGGCTAGGTCATTGTTGTAACGCTGCGTTTCATGCACATAGCAAAAGCTAAGGCAATCCTCAGGCAACTAAAGATGCTTGTACGTACCTGCCAGACTTCTAAACCTTGGGAGTAGAGGAATCCGTTTGTTATGCCGTTGAAACCCAACACCGTCATGTAGAGTAGGGCTAGAGATAAACCTACATATCAACAACAACAACAACAACAACAACAACAACAACAACAACAACAACAACAACAACAACAACAACAACAACAACAACAACAACAACGACGACGACAACGACAACAACAACAACAATCAATCAATGTGTGAGCAGTGGAAGTGTGAGTATTGAGCACTATGTGAGCAGTGGAAGTGTGGGTATTGAGCATTGTGTGAGCAGTGGACGTGCGGGTATTGAGCAATGTGTGAGCAACGGAAGTGTGGGTATCAAGCATTGTGTGAGCAGTGGAAGTGTGGGTATTGAGCAATGTGTGAGCAGCGGAAGTGTGGGTATTGAGCAATGTGTGAGCAGTGGAAGTTGCTAACTGTGTGACAAATGCTTCTATAGACAACAGACTGTATGAGGCATGTCTACATTTTTTTTATTTTTTATTATTCTATTTCACCGTCCAATGGCAGAAGCCAATGCAAAGGCCTACTTAAGGAGGGGGCGTTAGCCAGCCATGGCAAGAGAAAGCAAAAGAAAGAAAGAAAAAAAGACACAGTAAAACCAGATTAGGTGCAGAGCTCGCCGTGTGTCTCGTAGTTAGAGCACGTTTAGCTTCGATGCTTTGAGCCGGTTTAGCCCTGTGACCAAGAGTACATAAACCAGAGTGTGCAACTCGGGATGGCTCCTGTGGGAGCGTAATCCCTGCAGTATGTCATTTCTGGCGGCATGGTACGTCAAGTGTACGGTGAAAAGTTGCGCAACCAGTCGCGGTGGTGCAGGTCACTTTGTCCTATAAACTTCGCGTTTTTTTTTTATACGGATAGCCTGGTGAAATTACTTGTCAGCGGATGTACGCAGCGTACGCAGTCACACAAAAACACCAAAATCCTAAAACAGGACGTCTAAAATCGTGCAGACTTGGCTAAGCTCCGGGCTGTGAAACACGAAAATTTGAGCTGTACGCAAATCGTGGCGTGGCTGACCTCATCAGGGTGACATAGTGCACGAACTGCGATGTTTCAGATCTGATATGCACAGTTGCACACTCTGGTTTATGCTTTCAGAACTCAATGTTTGCAGAGAATTGGACACTCCAAAATCTTACTAGCACAGGGCTACCCTCATTACCGTAAAAGTCCGTAAATAAGTATGGATTTTACTTTCGAATTTAGTGACCACACCCGTACTAACTTTCGGGCGGGTATTGACTTTCGGGCACGAACTAACTTTCGGACCTGACTTGTGTGTAGTGGAGAAGTCATTTTCATGAATCATGTCGATGTACATGCTACGTGCTGCATGTGCGCATCATACCGGTACTTATTTCGGGCAGTATGTTTATCGGGCCTGACTTGACTTCAACAGACAGAGCCAAACGAATGAAGGGGGTATTTCTTTCGGGCAGGTACTTATTTACGGACTTTTACGGTAGTAAACAACCCCGGGGGGGGGGGGGGGGGTCAAATTGCTTGTCTTATAACGAATTGTATCTCTACTATCCGGACTTGCATATATGCGTTTCAGGCGTGAGGTGGGATTTTTGATCATTGTCTACTAATGAGGTTTGTCTTGTAACCGATGATGTCATACTAACCAGGGTACACCTGTACCATAATATGAAGAGTACATAACCCCCAGAGTGTGCAACGCCTGATCCAGCTCTGCATAGGGGCTTGGTCGAGCGGAATCGGACCTTTGCGTCATAATACCGTACACATCTGAGGGGAACCCGGGGAGTCGCGGGTACTCTCGGATCAAAAACAACGGTGCCCTGCCTCGAGACCGGCCTTGCGCTGGTGTGCAGTGTACGCATGACATCAGAAGATCCGACTACGCTCGACCAAGACCCTATGCAGAGCTGGATCAGGCGTTGCACACTCTGGGGGGTTATGTACTCTAATTTCAGAAATTTTCGGTGCTCAATATTTTCGGTATGAGGGCAACAGGCTAGGTTAGGTGAACAGAAATTTTCGGTACAGAGAAGCAGTTCCCTATTGGATTATGTGTGTTAATGTTTGTTCGGTGTATTGAAACGTTAGGTGTGAAACAGACGCACCAAAAGTACCGAAAATAAAAGTGCACCGAAAATTTGTGAAATTACAGTACTCTTCATATTATGCTAGTATTCTAATTATTCATTACCTGCCCGCAGTACAGACTGTTGTTTGTACACTTTCCATCCTAACACCACGGTCGTGTACGGCAACAGGATCAGATAGAGAATGCGACGAAGCAGGGACTCATGCGCATGCGAACTGCTGCGACCTCCTTTACGCGTAGCAGAGGAAGACTTTTCTACTCCGGCGGAGACAGCAACACTATGCTCCTGTTTTGTTGTCGACGGCGACGCCACTTCACCACCAACATCTAAACAACCAATGAACACGAAGAAGAAGAAGAATGCGTTGCACAAGATAAAGACCAACAGAGTGGCGGTGACAATTCTCATACGCATACGCCTGCCCATCGCCGAAGCGATGATAGCGAACAAGCTATGTTAGACATAGCAACTTGTGCTGGTATTACAATGTGCTGGGGTGACAGTAACACCCTCACACAACAGCAATACTGACAATGGCTTTTTTTAAAAGTTTTAACACCACAACAAATTCAACAAATCAAAAAGAGAACACCTCAAAGTAGGTAAAGTTCATACCGTATGTCCGCACCTTAAAAGCCATGGAGTTATATTCGATTATAATTTAAAGCCAGTCTCAGTTATAAAGCCATGGGCTTCACAAATGAAATGACATTTGACGTACCGGTATGTTTTGTAAAAATGAAGGAAGAAGTACTACTATGCTAGCAAACTTACAGCCCAGCAGGAAGGGTGAACAAATGGATTTAGATTGAAATTTCTGTGTGGACTTTGACTTTTATGGCATGGCGTAGTGGGTGAGTCATTTTGCATCTAAAATAGCTAGGAAAGCAGCGGTGTTTCGAATAAAAGGCCATGGCTTTAAAGGCGCTGACATACGGTAAGCACATTCTACGAGGAAAGTTCAACTTCACTTGAAACGTACAGAACCAACACAACGAACAGGAGACTGAGGGCTAGAGGACACGGGTTTGTTTTGTTTTGGGTCAAGGTTGCAGCGTGCAGATCAGCATCTCTACGGTGTCGTGAAACACGAAACACGCACACAGAGAATGCCTACGAATCTGGGGCGTGACAAAAAGAAGTAAAGTTCGCCGGACTGGGGGCCGCATCACCTGACGTGTTGAGGAACACAGTCATCAAGCAAATACGTTCGCATCGGCGGGCCACCACCACTTCGCCCATAATATCCTCAGTGTCGAATGCAGACCTCAAAAGTGAGTCAGTCAGGCAAGTAGCGCTCAAGTTTCACACCAAGACAAATTCACAGTTTGCGTTAGACTCAGCTATTGGCTGAGTTTTCCGCATCCGTAGGAACGCCACCACTATTCAAGGATCAATGCGCAGATGCAGCTCCTAAAGCGGTGGGAGGTGAGGAGATCAGACCCACCAAATGCAAAGTGGTCAAAGACCGAAAATCCCATTCACTGCATCCATGCTTCCCTAGCCCTCCACACCAGGCTGTCAGAAAATGCCATATTAGCAGCGGGAAATTCAATGCCATATTAGCAACGAGAAATTCCCAGTACGCACGGCAAGTAATTTCTTCGCATGAAAGAAGTTTAGAGAAGAGGATCATGTTTGTAGTACAGTCAACCTGATGAATAACAATCTGGTGAATAACAAAAAAACTAGCAAATAACGCCACAATCTTCAGACCTATAGTGCGTTTCAAAAGTAGGGGTCAAACGGGTGTACCTTTAACTAACGAACGGGTAATTTTCTTAACGGGCGGGTTAACGGGTACCCTTTAGCAGCCATATTATTTTTTTGCGCATTTCTCACATAAATCATGATTTTAATTTGTATATTCTCAGGTTGTATTTTGATACTACATTATGATTCGCAATTGATTCGTGTATCATAATATTTAGAAAAGCGATCCTGTCAGCTTTTCTATTATTGTGTTCACATGGCGCTACCTAACGACACCGCTATTCAGACACGTTGTCTACGTAGCTACGTAAGTTTCTACGTAAGATGCTCGGTACCTGGTCCTGAACCAGGGAGCTACTCCATGGCTCCTGTAGATCCTACCATCGCGCGGCCAGCTGGCCGCATAAGCGTGGGCATTGCAGACTTTTTGTTGTTGTCTTTTCGGATGTGCATGCACGAGGAACTTCCTTCTTTGGAACTGCTTCTTGCATGAGCTGTTTCGGATATTTCGTCTCCTGGCCTGGCTTATTTCGTTTCGGCGCTGCTGAGACCTCCTTTCGCGGAATATTACTCAATGACAGGTGAGTTGACCAGTTCCCTTTGATTCATTTGCTTGTGTTGACTCTTTCATTTACGAAAAGTGTGCTGATTTTGGGCGGAATGCAATAAATAATGGAAAAGCTGACAGGATCTCCTTTCTAAATTTAGCTTTTCCGCTGCCGAGGCCTCCTTTTACGGAATATTCAATGACAGTTGATCTCTGAGTTGACCAGTTTCCTTCGATTCATTTGCTTATGCTCACCCTTTCATTTACGGAAACGTGTGCTGATTTTATTCGGATTTAGATCCATTTTTATCTCTTTGCCCTTGCCTACAGTGTGCGAAGAACGCGAGTTCACCTTCTTGACGGTAAGGCTTATGTTAGATGTGTTGTCGAATTACTCATATTCATTGCACATTAGTACGTTACAAGTAAGGCACTGGTCAGTGGCATACTATCGTTGGCATTTCCCAATCTGGAGGGAAAGGTTCAAGGACTCATTGACCGAGTTTGCCAAAATAAATTCGCGTATCAGGGAAAATCTCCATTGTGGAGAGGTTCAGTAACTTGTTTGCTTCATACGAAACAAGCCAATGGGTGCAGTCTCGTCTCGTGAAAATCTCGTACTTGTATGATTGGATTTGTTTACTCGAGTCTGGGCTGTTTGATTTGTGAGTACCGCCGAGATTGCACTGCCCCAAATAAAGTTTCGTGCCGCCAAAGCAAGAATTACGATCTGCAATGATCTGTTTGTAGTACCTTTAAGAATGTGCAGTACATGTATCGTACTTTCTCTGTTGCAGTTTCAGTTGCCGTCATGTTGATAAAGAAAGGTTCAGAGTCGGTGTGGCTTAGAATCTTTCGCTGTAGAAGAAATCTATTCATATGTCTATTGGAGAAATAATTGTATTCACTGGTTATAAAATAGGTTAAGACAAACTCACAGAATAAATACCATCGGTCCCTTGGTGTTCGTCCTAAAGAGGTTCGACTGGATATCATTCATACTCACCAAAAGATGTGTAAGATTTTATTATCATGGAGTGCCTTGTTTATCTCTCAGTATCAGTACCTCCAACCATAGCCTTGACCCTTTTATCCTCAGGATCAGTGTAGTTGTTGGAACGAGGTGTCGGACTCAGCAATGTATTTGTTTACATTTTAATACATGTTTATTGTTCCTCCTTTGCTGTGTTGTTTTAGAAAATCGTGGACTAACAGTTTGAAGTCATTGAACTACTTCCAAAAGTTGTATCGACATCAACAGGATTACGATTTCAGTGCAATATGATGCTGGATGACCTTATCACGATAACCCATGATTATAAACCATCATAAACACAGAATCAACAAAAACATCTGCGACACGCACCTGGCGCATGGCTACATTTCTCAAATAAATCTGATCGAGGGTGGGGAAATCTGAAATATCTGAAAGGCAAGACAAATTTATGACAGTCATGAAATTCTGCGACAGCAACATGCACAGAATGACCTCCGTATAAAAACCACCACTACTCACATGTTTCCCCGCAGAAGAACATGCATTATGCTAGTGCCATTTTCTGCAAGAAAAGGCTTGCACTTCAATGCGTATAATACGGTATTGCTATGATCAAGAGTACATAAACCTCTTGATATGATGTGAAGGCCATCGTTTACATAATTATTGATATAGGGCATTCCATTTATTGGTGACAGAAAAACAAAAGAAATTATAGCAATAAAAACTGCTTTATGGCAGTTTTCTAAAAAAAAGTTATTGTGTTCTAGTCCATGGACCCCGTCTAAAAAGTAAGAAATTACCGAAATGTGATAGCTGAAAATTAAAATTTCACACAAAACCTCACAATAATCACACACAGAATTAAAGGCTACATGTAGAAGACCTTTTCCCCTCGTGATCCTCTTTCCTATGCATGCATGTGCCTTGGTGCAGTACAAGTTAAAATTGAAAGCAGCATTTCAATTGTTGTGATTATTGTGAGGTTTTGTGTGAAATTTTAATTTTCAGCTATCACATTTCGGTAATTTCTTACTTTTTAGACGGGGTCCATGGACTAGAACACAATAACTTTTTTTTAGAAAACTGCCATAAAGCAGTTTTTATTGCTATAATTATTATGGCAATGAAGGTTCCAAATGAATGTCATCCGTGCATTTGCCCATGTACATAACTACTTCACAGGCAGTAACTTACAATCGTACATGTAGATGGTCCTTCAAGCTACATGTTACGTATTTTGATACATGTACGCAAATCAACTGCAGATCGATGTGATTCAAGCCATGCAAGGACAGAGTGGTTTAGCAAAACTTCCGTGATCTCGCGCAATCCTATTTGCTATGTTCGCAGAGAACTGGTACTCGTTGCATTCAGAAGATGTTCCGATTGTTCGCGCCCATAGCTAGCTGGGGTGCCTGACACAGCTGATGTGCTGCTGGCCAGCTAGCTGCTAGTGCTAGCTTTTTGAACTCGTGAAATGAATCTTCACAAATCCGTAATCTTGAATGCAATATTTCGAACTACTTTTCAGCTCGTCGATTGAAGGAACAAACTACAACCATGAGTATCATACATGTAGCTACCACCTACGGACATCACCGTTTGTGACACTCGGCCTGGTGACACTAGTTCATCAAGTACTGTGGCAGGTTCGATGTGGGAGAACCATCGTAACTTTCTAGTTACTCAGCTGCCACCTCGAACGAGTTTCAAGTCTTGCATTTTCTCACATCACAATCAAAAACCTCCAGTACGAGGATTTTTACTTGCACTAGAGTGGAGAGAACAACTGTCAAGTCTGTCTTTCAGCCTGCTCCTGCCTGATAAAGTCGAAAGCGAGAATGCACAGGAAAAAGGAAAAGAGTATCCGCACTCCTATTTTTTTTAGTCTTGGAATACGAAAGGATCACCCTTTTTTTTTTACAAACGGGTACCCTTTTACTAACGGTACCTGAGATTAACGGGCGGGTACCCGGGTACCCGGTACACCCGTTTGACCCCTATTCAAAAGTATAGACCTCTAGACTTTTTCGAATAACTCAAATTTGGTTTCGAGTTTTTTGAGAAATTTCTTCGAAATATTGCTCAGGCAGCTCCGGCAATTTTTCTCATACCGTATGTCCGCACCTTTAAAGACATGGAAGTATATTCGATTATAAAAGCCAGTGAGGAGACAATAATTTGATAACCAAATGATTGCAGTTACAGCGGCGGATCCAGAGATCTCTACAGGGGGGGGTTCCAGTATAGTCAAAAACTGAATAACTGATATATGTACATGGACATGCATATGGTTGCCAGTAGTACATTAACAAAATTTAGGGGGTTCCCCGGAACCCCTGGAACCCCTCCTGGATCCGCCCCTGAGTTATAAAGCCAGGGGCTTCATAAGCGAAATGACATTGATCGGTGTCTACTAATGAGGTTTGCTTTGTAACCGGAGTTCTACTAGCGAGTGCAGACCAGTACATGGGTGCATGACTGCTGCATGTGTATCAGTTTACCTTCATCACCAGGGGTGTCATCCACCACATCACAATCTGATGATGCCAATACTTGTCTTTCACACCTCTCCACTTCATCGGTATCTTCTGCTTCGTCGCATGAAGACTCTACAATATTGTTGATACGTTTGCACAAAGCCCCACCCCATGTGCACAGACCGACAGACACAGACAGACACGCATAGACACACATACATGGACGCACACATACACACATATAAATACACACAAACTTGCATGCACACATGCACACACACACATGCACACACACACACACGCACAAAACAAGCAAATGCACTTTTAGTTTCTCATCAACAGAATGAGCCGCATGATCTCCACGAGCAAGTAAAAAGAGCATCAGGGAATCTTAGAAACTCAACACAAACGGCCATTGAAGCGCCCCTCCCTCCCCCCCCCCCCCCCCTCCCCAACTCCCGGATTTCCAACTTCGAATTAACTTTCAAACAAGAGTTGAGAAGATGCGGCACTGGAAACAAACAAACAGGGTCAATTGAAAGCATAGCAGTGCGCGTATACACGTGTCTGTACACACATACACACACATACTACAGTGCTGGCAAATGAAATCCGACCCCCCTAGCGTCTCGTATGAATCGCTAACGCGGCTAGCGCACCGCTAGGGGGGTCGGATTTCAGTTGCCAGCACTTTAGTACGCATACACGCACAATGCAATACAATACGCCCCCACCCACACACACACACGAACACACACACACACACACACACGAACACACACACAAACACACACACACACACACAAACACACAGGAACTAACCGGATGAAGGACGACTCTTGACTGACAGAGCAGGCACATAGCGATAAACATAGAGTAGTAAGATGTACTCCAAAAATCCAGACAAGATGTTCCAACCAGCGATAAATATTGCACCTGCCAGCAACGCAATGTACAACGGGAAATAAAGTAAATGCAGAAAAGCAAACAAAAACGTCCATCATTATTGGGCAATGAATTGCAGTATCCTGGAACTGTGTAGGAGTAAGTGGGAGAGAGAGGGTGCGTGTGTGTGTGTGTGTGTGCGCGTGCATGCGTGTGTATGTGTGCGTGTGTGTGTGTGTGTGCACGCGCGCACGCACGTGTGGGAAAGAGAGAGAGAGAGAGAGAGAGAGAGAGAGAGAGAGAGAGAGAGAGAGAGAGAGAGAGAGAGAGAGAGAGAGAGAGAGAGAGAGAGAGAGAGAGAGAGAGAGAGAGAGAGAGAGAGAGAGAGAGAGAGAGAGAGAGAGAGAGAGAGAGAGAGAGAGAGAGAGAGAGAGAGAGAGAGAGAGAGAGAGAGAGGGAGAGAGACAGAGAGACAGACAGAAGCACTCTGTTGGCCGGAATTCTACGGGTCCGCAGGAGCGCCACCGCCCTCAAGGATGAATGCGAGAACAAAAGAACACATGTAAGCACAAACACACACACACACACACACACACACACACACACACACACACATACACACTCACGCACATGTACACACACACGCACGCGCGCGCGCACACACATACACACACACACATTCACATGCACACACAAGCTTACCATCAGTCAAGCCCTTGACAGATTTCGTCATTAAAAATGACACAGGCAGTGGAGATACAATCTTGTTGATTAGATCAATGCGACGCATGATTGCATTCACGCCTGGTAGACGGTGATGAACATAAGAAACAAACGCAATCAGTTAAAATCGCTGTGTGTGTGTGCGTGTGTGTTCGCGAGCGCTCTACTGTTCTCTTCTGTACAGTGCCATGGCATAGTGTGCATATACTGTAAAAGCCAATATTCTAACGAGGCGCATATATAATGATTTCCCAAAATTTACTAGTTTACGTGTACCAAAGGTAACAATTCTCACTCATTCTCAACGCTCAATTGGGCAGTATATGTATCGATTTCTGTATAACGATTTTTATTTTAACGACAGATTTCTCCTCGTTAACTCGTTAGAGTTAGCACTTCGTTATATATTATGGCTTTCACAGTATGCATTTTTAGGATCTGGAAAACGGGTTTACCGAAATTGTCGTGCTACTGAACCGTTGATTTTAGGAAGTACCGAAAATATTACACCCCCGAAAATTCCCGGTTTTACAGTACGTCACGGATATCACGAGAAGTGTGCTGGGGTTGGCGTCGAAGACAAGCAGAATCGATTGACGTAATTCTGCAATCTCCGACACAATGCATGACGGGGCAATGATGTAATGCGAGACAAACCAAGATGTAATGCATGACGGGGCAATGAACCGCCCAGTGTTTGTGTCACTATTAAATTTTTTGCGATCTCTCAGAACCAGCGAGTTGACGACGGCAAATGTTCGTGGAGCACCGTGGCCACACATATACACCCACTGTTGAAGTTTGATTTGTTGTTGTTGTTGTTGTTGTTGTTGTTGTTGTTGTTGTTGTTGTTGTTGTTGTTTGTTTATTTAGAGTCAAAGAACAAACAGGCAAATTTGCCTAATTACATATCTACTAAATTCCCGATGGTTAATATTTGCTGCTCTTCTCGCAAAATTAGCAAACATTAATACGTCGCAATCATTAGGCTTCTTCAGAATTCCCAAACTCCATTGCAGCGTATTTCTTGGACTTGAAAATACCGCCATTCCGGCAACAGGCTCTCAGCTGCACCAAATAGATCAGGCAAAGTTATCTACTTGGTGCAGCTGAGAGCCTGTTGCCGGATTGGCGGTATTTTCAAGTGCAAAAAACATTAGGCTGATTACAGCATTTGAAACGCTCTCCTGTACAAGTACTTACGCGCCAGTAAGTCTGCGTCGCCGGCGGTTAGCACTACGACCCAGTCTCTCTCCACGGCGATGGTCGTGGCCTGGCCAATCAGGTTAGCCGCCGCAGCAAACACGATGATGAGCACTAGCGATAGGTAGTACACGGAGTCCTGGACGGAATAGGAGCCTGCAGCAACGCAACGGCACGGCAGGGCAGGACAGGGCAGGGCAGGGCAGGACAGGGCAGGACAGGGCAGGGCAGGGCAGGGCACAGCATGGCACGGCATACATTACAATGTACACGTACAGACAGACGTCGCTTATCCGGTCCTCATTTATCCGGATACCTTGCCAACCGGAAGAAAATCGTTGGTTACCGATTTACAGCATATGCCATGCATACATACAGTATGTACAGTGCTGGCAACTGAAATCCGACCCCCTGGGCGGTGCGTTCACTTTCTAGCGGCCTCAATTTCGTAGTGTTACAATCCCACGCCGGGTCTTAGCGATGTGAGCGCACCGCTCAGGGGGTTGCATTTCAGTTGCCAGCAGTGTATGTTCGATTATCCGGTTCCCTCGCCTATCCGGATATTTTCTTGTGGAAAACGGATGTGTGCGGTCAAGCGAAGTCTGACTGTACTGTACAATATGATGCAGGAGCTGCATTGATGGCATGGAGAGACTGCATTGATGGCATGGAGAGACTGCATTGATGGCATGGAGAGACTGCATTGATGGCATGGAGAGACTGCATTGATGGCATGGAGAGACTGCATTGATGGCATGGAGAGACTGCATTGATGGCATGGAGAGACTGCATTGATGGCATGGAGAGACTGCATTGATGGCATGGAGAGACTGCATTGATGGCATGGAGAGACTGCATTGATGGCATGGAGAGACTGCATTGATGGCATGGAGAGACTGCATTGATGGCATGGAGAGACTGCATTGATGGCATGGAGAGACTGCATTGATGGCATGGAGAGACTGCATTGATGGCATGGAGAGACTCGCATAGGACAGCATCTTGTAGAGCGGGTAATTTAAATTTTAGCGGGCAAACTACGAAAAATGTGCAGAACACAAAGTTCGTGCGAAATTACGCACACATTCTCGCAAGGCCCGTCGCGAAACTTCGTCCGAATTTTCGTTGTGCTGAGCCTTTCTATTGACCTGGGTTCTAGCCAGGTCAATATACAGTCAAACCTGTCAAGGCGACTACTCGGATAAGGCAACCACCTGTCCTAGAAGACCACTGCAACCAGGACCAAGGGATGCTATTTCCAGTCAAATGACCCTGGCTAAGGTGACCACCTGGTAACGGAGACCACGTCGTGAAGGACCCTTGAGCGGTCGGTCGTCTTAGACAGGTTTTACTGTAGTAGGGGGGCGGGCTGGGCAAACACGTACCTCGTCACCCAGGGGTTTTTTTTCATTTTCCAAATTATCTTGCCATGCAAAATGTAACGTACGGGGGCAACCCCCCCCCCCCCCCCCCCGACTTCACCCCAAACAAATGTGCCTTTATGAACCCTCTAGAAATGACCATCAACTGGATTTTCATTGAACGGCAAAAAATCCAGAAAAGAGTAGGGAGGGGCATTTTTCACTGGGGGGGGGGGCTCAATCAGGGGCCGTTTACATGAGAAAAATAAGCCCGGGCTTATTCAACCCTAGGCGTACGATAAGCCCGCCTTGATCTGTCACCCAGTCATTTTAGAGCGCGCGTTTACATGGTCAGGCGGGCTTATTCAGCTCGCCCCGAGCTGAACTAGCCCTACCCTTGACCCCCGAGCTTATCCAACCCCCAGCGCTTATTTTGTCATGTAAACGGTCAAGAAGGGCTTATAAGCGAGTTTTTCCGTATTTTTCGATTTTGCCTCGTGAACCTGAGAGAATGTGGCCGTGGACAGTGCGTCTCTTTTATTTATTTCTTGGTATGTTTTCTTCTGGTTTTTGTCCAGTGGAAGGTCCTAGCCCATCCTTCACCTTCTCGAAAAATAAGTGACAATTAGAAAGGTAGTAGAAACCTGAGCCGGCATTTCTTGATCCAAATTTCATCAGGCACGAATATTTACCACTGCGTTCATGTGCGATTTGAAAAATAAAATGCGCGCAGAACTCGCAGTCACTCACCTGAGCTCAGCCCCGTACAACCTTCATGTAAACGGTTGAAAAATAAGCCCGAGGCGAATAAGCCCGGGCTTATTTTCCTCATGTAAACGGCCCCTCAGAGTGGGTAGTGCTTCAACTGAGCTGGCTTTACATGTGCACTACTCAACTGCTGCGCATGCGTGCCCAAATCGCCTTGGGTAGAATTATTTATTCAGTCTCCTTGCAGTTTCCTCGCAGTCATTTACTACACGACAAGCATGTTGACTACCTCTCAAGTACTCTAATTTCAGAAATTTTCGGTGCTCAATATTTTCGGTATGAGGGCAACAGGCCAGGGACGGTGAACAGAAATTTTCGGTACAGAGAAGCAGTTCCCTATTGGATTATGTATGTTAGTGTTTGTTCGGTGTATTGAAATTTTAGGTATGAAACAGACGCACCGAAAGTACCGAAAATATAAGTACACCGAAAAATTGGGAAATTACAGTATGTCGTGTGAACGTGTCGGACTTGCGGGCTGAGTTGGAAGGCTGTGGGCTGAATTCGAGTGGAAAAAAAGCCCCAGCTACTTGCCCGTTTGCTGTTCAGTATCGAGGACACGTCAAGCTCGGCGGCACGGTAACCTCGCGCCCAGTCGGCCACGGCACCCTTGCAGCGGGCCCAAGAGCAGGAGCAAGAGCCAGATCTGGAGAGTGTTGCAGCAGACTCTCCGAGTCCCCTGGTCCCGGACCGGAGTAGGAATGGTGATTTGTGCCAGTTTGTGTGGCAGGAAGTACACTACGCCGTCACCGTTGCCTTGTCGGAGGCCATCGCTCCAATGCAGGCCACCATCATTGCCCCTGGTTCTGGAACTCAACCTTCAGCGGAGTCTTCCAGCTCTGGCAATCTCTCCGTTCCCCAGACTTTACGAGAGAAAATATTGAAGGGCGACTTCGTAGATTTCACCCAGCCGCTGCCCAATACCATCGCCTCGTATTCTGCTCCACACCAGCTTCAGCTGCAGTTCAGCAGTGGCGGCAAGTCTCTGGAGGTGGTGGAAGATGGCGCTGTCCAGCCAGTTCGTCGACGCGTCCACGATTTGCCGACATGGCTGGAGGCATGGACTCTCTTTATGAACATCGTGTGTTCTGCCAACCCGCTCCGCCTGCAGGAGATGCTCTCATACCAAGCCACCATTGTTGCTGCCAACAGGCAATACTATCCGGAGTCTTGGCTGTCGTACGGTATGCTGTTGCTGCTTAGCCAGGCAAGCGCTTCGATGTCATCGACATCAATCTGTGGCAAATGTCAGTGGCTAGCCCATCAAGGTCCACATGCGAGTCATGCCGCCTCGTCCATCCCGGAGGCGGCTAGTATCCCTTTCGTCCCCAACGTAGCAACCAGCAAGCCTTCAATGGAGTCCGTACGGTGTCTAATGGCCAACCGATCTGCCGCAACTTCAACGCTGGGCGTTGCAGTCTCGGACCGTGCAATTGCGCCCATGTCTGCAACCGCTGCGAGTCCAAGGACCACAACGGATCCAAGTTCGGTAGGCGCCAGTAACTCTGCCACTTCGGCTGCAGCACCCGCTATTGGAAACAATTCTCCCTGCACTTCACCTTCTGGTAGGCTTCTACTGATTTCACAAGCGGATGTCCTGCCGTCCACACACGCTGTTTCTCGCTTCAAACTACTGCTCCGTAACCACCCTGACAGTTCATTGGCTTTGTATGTTATTAACGGCCTCCGCTGTGGCTTTGACATTGGCTTTACCGGCAATTGCATAACGAACCAGCACTCGTCAAACCTCCATCAGCATTTTCAGCACTCTGAATTTGTATCTGCAAGGCTCACCACTTCCTGCAACGCCGGCTACACAGCCGGCCCGCTTCATTCACCCCCATTCCCATTTATGTACTGCTCTGGCATTGACGCCGTTCCAAAAAAGAATGGCAATCTACGCTTGATACACCACCTGTCCAGCCCTGATGCAATGGCGGTGAACGCTTGTTGGGGTGCCGTGTGCTGGTTTTCTGGGAACAGCTTGCTTCAACCGGCTGCTTTGCTGCTACTATCTCCACTTAAAATTGCATACTATTGGTCGGCTATTTGCGACGCCAATCAGTAGTCATTGCACCCGGTCGCGGGTACTATTGCCGCTCAAGCATGAGCGATTGCTTTGGCCGTTTGGAAAGTCAATCGCTTCACCCTGGTTGGCTGTTTGCAAAGTCGATCAGGAACCTTTGCACCCAGTCGCGGTACTATTGCGGCTCACTGATGAGCGATCGCATTGGCTGTTTGCAACGCCATTCACTTCACCAGTCGATCGAAACCAGCACACTGGTGTACCCCAACTATCCTTGTGCGGTGTTGTGAGAATACGTGGGTATGCATGCAGCGTTGCTTTGTGACTTTCCATTGCATGTAGTCACTTGCCCCCCCCCCCACACACACATACATACATTTATACACACACACACACTCACACACATACATACACACACGTACACGTACATACACACACACACACCTTGGTCCTTGGTAACACTGCCATCAAATGCCACACACACACACACACACACACACACACACACACACACACACACACACACACACACACACACACACACACACACACACACACACATACACACACACACACACACACACACACACACAGTGTGACCTACCCGACTGGTGCTGAAGTAGGAGAATGAGGAACCCAGCACAAAAGGTTACTAGCAGGTTTTGAGCAAACAATGATACCTTTACAACTGCACATAACAACAACAACAACAACAACAACAACAACAACAACAACAACAACAACAACAACAACAACAACAACAACAACAACAACAACAACAACAACAACAACAACAATCGTGAGAATAAAAGATTTCAAAAAAAACAAAAAACAACAACAACAACAACAACAACAACAACAACACCTTATTGGCGATGGTGCCATCGTGAGAATAAAGAATTCAAAACAACAACAACACTTGGCACTTGCCAATTCCGTGGACTGATTGCTGTCTCCATTCTCCCCTGTACAAGGCCCTTCATTACTTTAATTGCTTGCCCACCCAGCTTCGCGAAATCCCCTCGTACTGTCTTCAAATCCCAGATATCCCTGCTGTTGCACAACTCTGTATGCTCGTGTAGCAACCACCCTTGCCCGTACATTTAAGTAGTCATTAATCCCTAGGCTCTGCCCACCCAATTCTTCCTCACTCTTTCTCCTCTCTTACACTATTATCTCTTCTTGGCCACTGGCTATCGTGAGAATAAAGATTTGAAACAACAACATCAACAACAGCAACAACAGCAACAGCAGCAACAGCGACACATCATCATCACCAGCAGCATAACCAGCAGCCAGCCCTGGCTACATTTGAATGTGTTGAGTTCTTTGCTCATTGTTGTTCTCACATTTTGCTGATTGTACAAGTAATAAAAACAGAGAGAGAGAGGGAGAGAGAGAGAGAGAGAGAGAGAGAGAGAGAGAGAGAGAGAGAGAGAGAGAGAGAGAGAGAGAGAGAGAGAGAGAGAGAGAGAGAGAGAGAGAGAGAGAGAGAGAGAGAGAGAGAGAGAGAGAGAGAGAGAGAGAGACAGAGAGACAGAGAGAGAGAGAGAGAGAGAGAGAGAGAGAGAGAGAGAGAGAGAGAGAGAGAGAGAGAGAGAGAGAGAGAGAGAGAGAGAGAGAGAGAGAGAGAGAGAGAGAGAGAGAGAGAGAGAGAGACAGACAGAGAGAGAGACAGAGAGAGACAGACAGAGAGAGACAGACAGACAGACAGAGAGACAGACAGGCCGAGAGACAGAGACAGACAGACAGACAGACAGACAGACAGACAGAGATACAGACAGACAGACAGACAGACTGAAATTACATGTTTTACAGTACCTCTGAGTCTTACTGAAGAGTCCACCCATTGGCCAATCAGCGTACTGCCCAGAAAGTTCACCGCAGCCAAGACAAGGCCAAACACGGCGGGCAGCAGAAGTGACCCGCAGCCAATCTCCACCAGGAAGATGGCCACGGCGTAACTCCACATGCGGTCACCCTGCAACAACCATCAGAGTTAACAGCAACAACATCAGCATCAGCATTAACAGCAGTAGCAGAAAAAACAACATAAGCAGCACCAGCAGCAGCAGCAGTAGTAGTGGCAGCAGCAGAAAATGCAGCAGAAGATGACAGCAACAGCAGGAATGGTTCCAGCATTGAGCAGAACAGTGATAGAAGCAATAAGAGCACAGAAAGAGTGGCGGTGAGATCGGCCCACATACTGTACAAACAGAAACATTCGTTGGGAACTTAATTTCGTCGTTTTCGTCCGAAGATTTCGGACTAAATTTGATGCAGGACTAAAATTAATGTCGATTTGTCTAACCTTCCAGTAGGTCTCAATATCCCTAGCTCAGGCGGTATTTAGACCAATGTGGGGTGTTTGCTGGGTTCTCTATGCCTTTTGCGGGCTGCTTCATGCTCAAAGCAAAATGAACCATAATTTTGTTGTGTTACATAACTGAAGAATTCTGTACACAAAAGTAATTCAGTTTTCATAGGACCTTCTCAACGTGCACCCAGTAAGCCCTAGCGGCAGATGCAGCGCCTTATGGTGGGTTTACCGGGTGTTAGCGGCCGTCGACGGACACGATAATTTACTTTTTTCTTTCATTTTTCTCAACGTGCATCTACAGTCAACTTGGCTAATAACGACTGCGGATATAACGACAATTCGCTAATAACGACTGTGGATATAACGACAATTCGCGAATAACGACAGAATTTCCATGCCCACAGCAAAGTCCCATCACACTGTAATACATATAATGAGACTTCGGGTATAACGACACTTCGCGAATAAGGACACCTTTTTGATGCCCCGCCGAGTGTCGTTATAAGCGAAGTTGACTGTAGCCAAACACATGTACAGCACTGCCCAGAGAAATCCAAGCTCATGAATAATAATGGATAATAGCCGGGCTCTACGCAGCCCCGGCTAGCGCTACACATACTGGTCTGTGCACTCGAATGCGGCGCTACTTTATTCATGAGGTTGGATTTATCTGATCAGCACTGTACTTCACCTCAGCTCATGGCCACAGCTAATATGATTGGATAATAGACGACCAATTTCGAAAATTTTGTGCACAAAATGATCACAGATTTTATGTGGTATAGATGCTGGCCTAACGGTTTTTTGAAACCAGAGGTCTGGACTTTTGAAACGCACTAATATTGGTTATGATGTGCACCAGACTCACCCATGTCGACAAGAAGTGACTGCCACACAGAGCCAGCACACTGCGTGGGAGAGAGCACGTGACGGTCTTGGCCATGATGAACACAGAACAGCTCACGCCAAACCAGCCTCTTCTGCAGACGCAACTAACTAACTAACTTACTTGAACTGGCAGTAATTCACTTCAAATTCTATTGTTTCCAATTCACAATGTACTAAGTACGTGTGTTAGAATTCTCTTGATGCAAAATTGAGAACGAGTTATGAAAGGAGGTCCTAGAGTGCCCATGGCGTCTGTGAGCAGACTTCCATGATATACAGACACCTGGTACAGCTAGGCTAGAGCTGAGCTCAGATGCTGTGAACTCTAAAGAAGATGAACAGACACGACGGTAAGTACTCCAAATAAATGATGATAATTATCGAACGAAACGCCTTCACTTCCAGATGCGAAGCATGCAGCATCAGCTGAGCTTTGCCTCTGTCAAAATACAAAGGGCAAAGCCAAAGCCAAAGGCGATGCTGCTGCATTGCCCCCACGTGCGCACGTGCACATTCAAAAACTGTTTACGATCGTACGATCGAATACGATGGATCGGAGCGCGCACGCACTCAGATCGTGGATTTTCATTTTTGCTGTTTGGTGTGCGCATAATAATGCATGCTGAAGGTTTTCTCCTTTCCGTTCGGTTTCGCGAATACGGAATGAACTTTCACGTTTTCAACGCACACTTTTGCCAAATTCTCCTACAAGACGACCAGAGTCCGTCACGCCCCAAGCAATCGCTGATGCCCCATGCAGCAGGATTTACCGGCCAAATCTTCGCGTTGCTGTCCTCCAGCAAGCTGCAAGGCAACAGCCACATCAACGGTACGATAGTTTACTATTTACGGGGTAGGGTATGCCCTCCAACTCCGGACCAAGGGCCGGCCAGGCTAGGCTCCAGTCCAGACGCTAGACTGGCGCCATGGCTGGGGATTTGTGCACTGACCTACTCTCCTACCGAACACACGAGCTGCGTGCAAGCACAAACAGAGCTACATTACTTGTACTAAAGTTGTACATGTAGTTGTGAAATACTGTTGTACATGACTGTCTAGAGACAGTAGTCTTATCTGACTCTGAGTAGATCAAGAGTGTGATGCAAGTGAACAAATCAATGGCTACTCAGTATGTAACATGTCGACAACAATCATTATTTTGGGCAAAAATAGAGGCTACACTCTACTGTACTGTCTACAGCCTAGCCGCAGATCTAGATCTGCTAGCAGAGCCGGAAAACTCTCTGCACGCAGCTAGCGCAGCACGCAGGGCATGCAGTGCCAGTACTAGCTGTACATGTACGCACAGAAATGACCATGATGACTTGAAGACCTTCCTTTTGAAACTACAGCATAGTAGATCTACCTTTTGAAAGAAATGCTGTGAAGTGGCGATGAGTTGACCATTGGCATTGAGGCCATTGCTTGCAGATAATTATGATAATTGTGTAGTAGTGAACGGTGCCTTGATATTACCTGCAGGCTGTAGTTGCTAGTACAGTGTAGTAGTAGTAGTGGGTACTGCTGTGCATAGTTCTGTTTTCTTTGAGCCTGTGTGTGCTAGCTGTAGCGTGCTACAGCGCCCGGCTCAGGCTAGCTGTGTAGTGTACTGGTGGTGCTGGTCGTCGTCAATAATCCAATAATCCGTCCAGCCCGGTGGTAGCAGTGTTAGGTACTAGTACTAGGTAGCGGCGTGTGTTCAGCCGCCCGGCAAGGATAGTCTCCGCTGAGCTTTGCGACGACCGCCGCGGATAGCGACGGATCACGATCGCTGGCGCTGGAGAGCACCACGCGGCGGAGTGCAAAATACTTTGCTGGCCGCGCGCGTGCTAGCTGCTGGTGGTTGTACTAAGTAACGGCGTTTTGCACGCCCATACGCTAGTCATCCATGTGCATAATACTATTATACGCCCCTTGATTCGAGTACGTATTCTTACTGCACTGGCCGCTCAGTACAGCGACCATTGGCGATATCAGTAGCGTACAGCAGCTCGCTAGCAATCGACATGCGTGCACCGTTCGTTGCAGGCAGGAACATCAAGCTGCTGTTGGTGGTGTTCTCGATCAACACGGTGATAACGTACATACTGCTGACGGTCATTCTGCCGCCGCGCCTGGAGCAATGGCGTGCACATCGCCGCCATCCCTCGCCGGCGTGGCAGAGCAAGCAGCTGAAGCAGTTCGTCGCCGACAGCCGGAGAAACGACGTGCCGGCGCCCCCACCGGGTGGACTGGGAGCGGTGGCAGACTCGGCACTGGCTGCTGCAAAGGCCAGTAGCTACTATGGAAATCATGCGGCGGCGCAACCGGGCGGACATCTTGACGTTCAGAGCGACCAGTCTGCGCATGCACAACAGCAGCATGGCAGTGAACTACTGGCCAGCAGCAGGCAGTCGCTGAGAGCGGCGGCGGCCGTGCGGATACAACCGCAAGCGCTCTCTGCCCGCAGTCGCAAGCGCGTGCCGCTCGTGCAGTTCCTGGGCGTAGTGGAGAGCGCAGACAGCGCGCAGGCCCGACCGTCGCTACAGCGGCAGGACAACAAGGCGGCGGAGGACGCGCACGAAACGCCAGCACAGGCGGCGGCAGCAGCGGTGGTACCGGCACACAGACGTGGTGGCGGCGGTGCGTCGTCCGGGCGTACCTACGGCGGCCTGTTTGACTACAAGGGGCCGGCGGGGGTGATGTGGGCGCGCGCCTTCTACCTCGACGAGCACACCAT
The DNA here is from genome assembly GCF_964019385.1 of Sycon ciliatum. NCBI lineage: Eukaryota > Metazoa > Porifera > Calcarea > Leucosolenida > Sycettidae > Sycon > Sycon ciliatum. The sequence continues at coordinate 21,098,158 of NC_088653.1, read as the reverse complement.
CGGCCTCGTGCTGTTGAGGCCTCCGCGTGCCCTGCGCCGACAGGTCTGCGTGTACCGCAAGGTCAACGCACAGTCCATGGACTTCAAAGGCTCAATGGGCGAGAGTCACGGTGCGCCCGTGGACAAGCTCACCGTCATTTGCCGATTCGCCGACGCCATTGCCGCGCCGCTTGCGGACGACTTTGTGGAGATCTGGGACACGGCGAAGGTGCCGATCTTCGCCTACGACATCGCCAAGGCGTTCACGTGGAGCGTGTGTATTCCGCCGATGCACGTGAACGCACGTTACGAGTGGGTGTCGCAACTGCTCCGCTACTACATCTCGCGCATGGGCGCTGACTATTTCTTCTTCTACTCGGCCATCGCAGACATCACGGCGGCGCGACTGACGGAGCTCGGAGTGGACTATGCCGAGCAGTATAGCAGTGTTGTGGACATGTCGTCGCAGATGGAGTTCAAACCGTACTACTTCGCGCAGACGACGGCCATTCATGACTGTCTCTATTTGAACAAGCAGATCAAGACGGAGTGGACGCTGTTCCAGGATCTCGACGAGCTGCTGGTCCTGCCGGCCAAGTGGCCCGACCCGCTGACGTTCTTCGAGACGCACAAGGACAAGCACGCCATCACCTTCGGCATGTGGAGCGTCGACTCGCGAGTCTGCCGGCCGGAGAGCGAGGTCGAGTCTGGCGATCAGGACTGGCCGCTGATCGTGCGCATGAAGAAGGCCACGCGCGGGCCGTACTGCGGCAACATGTGCATCGATTGGCGCGGCCGTCGCAAGTACGTCCTGCAGCCAGCCATTGTGGAGGCGCTGTTCATACATAAGCCCATTGCCCGCCCACTGCTCAACCTGCCCGTGTCCGACGGCTTCATGCGCAACTTCTGGCGGGCGCAGAACAAAGACGTGCAGTACTGCTCGCAGATCGACACGTCCAGGCAGACCTAGCGGCTAGCGCGGCACACCTCGGCTCTGGCGCAGCAGTATCCAGTACTGCCCAGCGCACACCTCTGTGGGCTGCAATACCGAGTACTGCCTAGCGCCTACCAGGCTGAAGTATCCGGTCACTGCTCATCGGTAGACATGTCCAGACAGGCCGAGTGGCGGCAGTGCAGGTCACATCTGGATGCAGTAAGTTGCACGCATGAATTTGAAACAGTTGGACTGCGGAAATCCCCTACATGTTCCATTTTCTCTCTTTATTAAAACGGAGCAAAACGTGTTCCAGGGGCTTCTGTGCACGTTGCATCAAATTCTTTATTTTTCCACTGGGTTTCAAGCAGTTCTGGTCGGATTTAGAACGTGAAAACTTGCACGATGGTCTACCTCCTAGACCTACCGATTGCACCGAGTTCACCCCGGCAAATCTCATTGTCCCATTGCCAGCACTGGGTGGCCTTAGTATGTACGCAAACTTTTAGTATTGGATATTGGCCAGTGGGAATCACGCCGCGATGACGTGTGTGCATACCGATACAGTGCCGGCTCATCCATGGCCCGTAACAGCGGTAGCGCATGCGCTGGTACAGGCGTGCACAAACCAAGCATGCTTGCTGCTCCTCTTGCCGGTGCATGCTGGCACATGACCTGCCTAATATGGCCACCACCAGCCGCCGTGGATGTCATGCGATAGCCCCCACCCACTGGCAACAGCGCTGGCTTGCTTGCTTGGCGCGCAAGCAGCGCGTTGTCACGGACACTGTTTCCACGGTGATAGGGCAGCCGTGGCACGCCCATGCTCTGTGTGATGCGCGACAGGACGCCGGTGCATTGCACAGACCAGCTGCTGGTGGTTCTGAACGGTGTACTCGTACACTGCACTCGTGCAAGCATGCGTGCTAACCTACAATAGCCGGAGACGACTATGTAGTTGTATACTAAGTTATCATGCCCCCGGGGGCACGTGTACTCGACGTGTTTCGCTACGCCCAGAACTGCGGGCAGTGTCACTGTCGGTTTCGTGGCCCACTTTATCCTGGCTTCGGCAGTCCGTATTATTTTATTCTCTGGTGTGTTTGTGCGTGTGTGTGTGTGCGCGCGCGCGCGCGCATGTGTGTGTGTGTGTGTGTGCGTGCGTGTGAAGGCTTCCCATTGTATAAACAGGTGGTGCTCTTTGGGTGGAAAGACAGGTTTTTCTCGTCCATATTATATGAGTGATAAATGCATGCCCTAACATCTTTATCCATCTTTTATTCTGTTTGCCTGGTATTCGGAATTATTTTTGAATTTCTTTTTCGTTTCCACCTGATTCCAGATCAGTGTAGTTGTCTGGCACAGTGACTATTGTTGTATTGGCAACGCATTCTCACATGCTGGACGTGTGTGTGGGTGTGCGATCGATACGCCAACGCTCAATGTTCACTTTAATAATTCATGTGCCTTCACTGTCTTTGGGTTACTAGTACAGTCATGTAGGTCAGTGCTAATACTACCACTCATATCACACAGGATAATTACATCATACTACAGAGTCTACAGTACAAGTAGTATTATTACTACTACGGCCGCAAGGTCGGGAGCCCCTTCGCAGCTTATTGCCGCCGGCTGTGCTGAATCGGGCAGAGGCGTGACCGTTCGTCTTTGCATGCCGGTAGGCATTCGTGTAAGGTAACGGTTTCGTGTGAAGCTTTTGCGTTCAATTTTGTATTTCAATTGAGTGTTCTATTTATTTCCGAAATTGGGTTGTCCTTTTGCTTTGACTCTTACTTCATGGTGTGAATAAAACCGTTCTCAAAGAGTAGTATTACTACCGGAATACGTCTGTGTGGGCCGCATTGATGCAGTTTCCTAGTGTGCAACTGACCTCTTTCTTTCAATCATAGAGGTGGTGAAATTGATGACATTCGGGGGGGGGGGTTCTTCAATGATTTGCGTGTGTGTGCGTGCGCGTGTGCACATGTGATTTTTAGGGGGGGGGGGGGGGGGGGTGCGAGCAGCCACATGTGAATGCATGCCAGTGTCCCTGAATATGGGTGACGAGTACAATAATGATACGTGCTCATATTTTCTCATTCATTCAATCAAATCGTGATAGAATCAAGCAAGAAAAATCACTGGCCAGGTCATCAAAATATTAATAATCATTGAGAGATGGTGCAGCAGAGCTCTATAGTAAAAATATTAAATGTTTTCTTATCATAATAATAATCAACCTGTCTATACTTAAATCATCATCAGAAGCACACAGCGACGACTCTCTGCTATAGAAAATGTTCAAAACGCAGCGTTTTTCCCCTAGATTGTAAGCCGACATGAGCATAGCATTATACTAGTGATGATCAGGGGGTGCAAGGGTGAAGCTGGTCACACATCTCCTTAATGAGCTACTAGTATGTCTCGGTGATGCAGTGGGCGTAAAACAGCGGCGCTAATAGTCGTGTCAACAGTATTCCTATCTACCGTATTACATACATACCGGCCAACCTTTTCCGGCAAACGTGACATCGGGTCTATGCCATGCCTAGGTATGAACATTGCATACAAATGCAGACGTGTGGGCATGCGACAAATGAATGTTTGGGTGCCTATGACCACCCTCGATATCGGGACGGTTGCCATGTATGACACTGGCACTACAATATCATGAATATATACAACTGTCTGCCCAGGTCATGTTCAAGCTAATGACCAGACGCCGTTGTCGACCAGTTCTGAACAATGTGCTCAGTTCGAGAAGATTTAGCGTTAGTGTTCATCAAGAGTACACAGGCTTCAATGTGCTGAATAGCACTGCATACAGGGGTGGATGTGTTGCCGTTCAGGGCGGAAACCGGCATGGTACGGAATTCAGACTCACACGCACGCACACACCTACGCCCATTCTAGTGCCAGACCTGTTTCTTGCCGCGGCCCGGGATACGACTCTGGAGAGACGATCTTAAAATAGGGAAGATCGTTAAACACAGGCAGAGGCTCAGAAAGGTACACGGAGCATATCACTAAGCTGCTGCGGCCGAAGTTGGCAGCAGTGAATCCAACGACTTGGCTTGAGCTGATATCGCTCAAGTCATTGAAGCAGATGTCCAACTCCTGTAGGTGTGTCCAGCACTGGCGGGCTGCTGTCAGTGCTGGTAGACACGATGACGTTAGTCCACACCGTGCAAGGCAGAGTATTCTCATGTGCGAGCACTCTCGACATGCTTGCAAAATCTGGGCGGCACCATGGTCTCCTAATTCCGGATTATTACCCATGTCCAGCAAAAAGACCGATTTGATGCCAGCCAAGCAGGTTGCCAAGGTGATACCAGTGCCAGAAGTTAGACTACATGAGTTCAAGGAGATCTTTTGCAGTTTACGGGGGTTCGATGTAATAGAGTAAGGCTCACAACGGAGAGTGTCGGTTGCTTCCATGCTGAAATTGTTGTTGCTGATGTCCAACACCTCCAACTGCATCCAGCGGAGAAGACCCACGATTATGGATGGCAGCGACACTGCAGTCAAGCCGCACATCGACAATGTGACTGTGGTCATTTCCGTGCAGTTGTGAAGTACACGGCATATCTCCACAAAGGCATCGTCCCCGAGATCAGGATTATCTCCCAAATCAAGTTTACGAAGACTACTGTTCTCGGCCAGTCCTGTCACCATGGCTACGCCTGTAGAGAAGGTCAAGTGGCATGATCGTAAACGTAGCGTTTTAAGCTGTTGGCATGACGACATACTCTGCAGAGGGCTTGGACCCGCATTTTCAGATAGAGCATGGAAATCAGTGCTGCTGAGATCCAGCTCTGTGAGATGTGACCATTGTGGCAAAGCCCCAGAGAGAGAAGGCAATGTGAGTGCGACATACAACTCCCCACAGATCTTCAGCGTCGTCAAGCTACTACTTGAAGTCTTGATGGCCTTCATGACGACTTCAATGACAGAATCATCCGAACATGGCCCTACACGCAATTCCTGGATTCCAGAACATAGTGCCAAAGATGATGGGAAATGAGCTGCATTTGACGATGTCCAGAAGTCAACTGAGATGCTCTGGATGGCGATGGATCGATGATGCTCCAGGACCGTGCCAATGGAACGGCAATCTGCTGGGTGGACATATCCTTCGATCTGGAGTTTTTGCGAGCGGAGCACAACACCAACTGATGGTAGTGGACAATCAACCTTTTTCTGGTGGACAGCAAACTCTGCGAAGCATGGGAATATAAGAGTCGATTCGAAGCGAAAGATACCACCAATCCAACGTTCACTCCAGTCCGTGTCTGGGCCAGGAAGTTTATCCTCGCAGTGCTGTCTGAGTCGGGGGCAAACATTGTGCAATGACCGCATGAGACTAAGATAATTGGCATCTTCAACGCCATCCTGCCACTTCGAGAGGAGAACTCTTAGCCAGGCAAGATCAGATGAAGCCCGGCCTTCTTTCGGGATCCTTGACCTGACATAGTCACATGCATCGTGCCCATCAAGGGAATCGCAGAGTAGTTCACCTGCAAGCTTAGGCATCAGCTCACGTGTTAGTGCTTCACTCAGAGGCAGGATGAAATTAAACGGGAACAAAGTAGTGTCACGTACGCTTAGGTCAATCAAATCGTCCCTGCGAACTCGTAGAGCTGATCTGTGTTTTATGAGTGCATTGACAAGCCACTCCGCTTGACCAGCATTCAGACGTGCACAGAGCAGTATCCAGAACATTCTCAAATGACCACTTTCAGCACCAAGATCGTCCACAAGTTGAACAATACTGGCCCTGGTAATGCGATGGTCATGCAGCAGCGCCTGTGACTGATAGATGGCTGCAAGATGCTCTTGGACAGTCAAGTGACTGAAGCGATACTGCCTGACTGCATCCTTTGACAGAGACTCTTCGCAGGTTACCAACAGACCAAGACAGATAGCTTCATCGCTCAGACCATACTCCTGGACATCCTCCTCGCTGAAGATCAACTGCTTTCTCGTCAGCATGCTTAACGCAAACTTCCCTATGTCCACGATCAGAACCCGCACGGCTTTCGGTATGGCAGTCCAGCGGCCAAGTTTTCGAGCGCATTTCCGCTCGGCGATCTGCACCACCATCTGCTCGAACAGATCAGCTATACACTGAGGGATGAAATCGTCAACATGGTACACCGTACAAACCTGCTTTGCAATGAACGGCGTGGCCATCATTCCACGCAGATAGTCCGATCGCTTTATCTCGGCAGTTAGTTTGGCAGCTTTTTCAGAACGGAGCACTTTGTTGACGTACATCTGGACATCATCTGGTTGAAACCCCACTAGCTCGACGTGCTGTTGAAAGTGAGGCATGGCAGACAAGCTGAAAACGTCCGGGCACGGGCGTGAGGTCACAATGAGGTGCACACCCGGCAGCTCTTCACCCTGAATCACGCCTTGCACAAAGCCACTGCATTCTGAAAGGTTGATCTCGTCCAGCCCGTCCAGAACCAGACACAAGGCGTCGGGCTGAGCTCGTACATACTCGCAGATCACTTGCCGATCGTGGCCATCCTCGATTCCGATTCCTTCAAGACCAAGCAAACCGCTGAGCGACTTTGCCATTTTCACATCCTCATGATGCAGCTCCCTTGCTATAAGCAGTTTCTTGCGCTGGCATAGCTGCCCCATAGCCCACTTCAGTGGCGCCACCTTGGTGAACGCAAACGTCTTCCCACAGCCGGCACTAGCCACGGCTATTGTTCCCACCGTACTGCCTGGCTCTGCTTGCTGATTATCACTTGCCGCGTCTCCGATGACCGACTCCAACTGCACTGGCTGCATCGTCCGTCCAGCCTCGAGGAACACGTGCTCTGCGCGTCTGAAGTCAAAGCTGGAGTCTTCGCTTCGGGCGAACGCGCCGCGCAGACTACCCTTTGGCAGCATGAGCAAGTTGATTTGAACATTCTCTACAGTTGGGACCGTGCCCTTGGGCAACATCCCCAGGATAAACGGGTCCCTAGCACGGCGATAACGAGCGGCTAGAAGATCTTGGGCACGCTGCACCTGCGGCGGTGGCGCCACATCACCCTGCTCACCTTCTGCTGCTGCCACTGGTGCTGCTACTAGTGCTGCTGGTGCTGCTGCTGCGGTTGCTGCTACCGGTGCTGCTGGTGGTGGTGCTACTGGTGCTGCTGTTGCTGCTACTACTACTAGTGTTGCTGCTGTAGGAACTATTCTCTCCGCATCATCTGCTGCACACGATGAGCTGCCTGCATCACGGAACAGGACGGTAAGACAACCAGGCAGCATTGTTTTTAGTGATAGGAAATTATAGGCCACATGCCTCATTATCATACTGCTCTCTTCTCTCCGAAATTCAACACTTGAAAGCCAGATATGAAAGAAAGAAAAAATCATCAGTCGCACCACCGGGACTCGAACCAGGGACCTTGCTATTCGCGAGCAATGCTCTAACCAACTGAGCTACAGTATGACTCTTATCCACAGTGATGGTAAATCTATCCTTCTTCGATCAATCAATATCTGGCTTGCATGATACTGGCAAGTCACACCAATCAACTCTTGATTGGTGTGACTTGCCAGTATGATGCAAGCCAGATATTGATTGATCGAAGAAGGATAGATTTGCCATCACTGTGGATAAGAGTCATACTGTAGCTCAGTTGGTTATAGGGGATTCACACACACACGGGTAAACCTGAGGTCACAGGACAAGGTAAAAGTTCAGACCTTCGGTCTACAGAGTGGGGCCGTTCACACCCGTGGTCAGTTTTGCCTTGGCCGCACGTTTGGCCATGAACTTGTGGCGGGGCAACTAAAAAATAATCTGTACTGCATTTTTGTAGTACATTCTGTACTGTATCTTGCATTCGCCATGCACGATTTTCTGATGGGCACTGTCTGAAAATGCAAGTTGCGATGCACTCGTACAACTAGGGTTCAGAGTTTTCACCAAAGACAAGATCTACGCATGCGCGTCTTATAGCCATGGGATTTTTCTAGGGCTGAAACGATCGTGGATTTTCACGTATCGATTACTCTTTAGCTTAACGATCGAGTAATCGATTATAATCGTTAGCAAATAGTGTCATAATTCTGTGCAAACATTACTCTGTTTCCACAAACTATGCCTTCATAATACCAACAAATCTGCATTAGTGAAAGGGTAGCTCCAAAACATGGCAGTTTTGAAGTCAATTTAACCTCAGAACATGAACCATACCCCTGGCAACTGCATACTCCCAGCGGAAACTGATTCAAACTTCATAAAACGAGGGTTTACAGTACTTTCTGGACACAAATTTAAAAAACGCAAAATAATCGTAATCGGTAATCTAAACGATTGCTCGATCGTTAGAGTTATCAAACAACTACTCGATTATTCGGTATAATCGTTTCAGCCCTAGATTTTTCCCTTGACAAACGCCCTGAGACCCACGGCCACGGCTTTGCCAATTTGTTCCCGAGAGGTTCTTCCTTTCCCCCAGTACCATAGTTTCCATAACAACTTTCCCATAACCGTGGTTTTACCCGTGTGTGTGTGAATCCCCTAGTAGAGCATTGCTCGCGAATAGCAAGGTCCCTGGTTCGAGTCCCGGTGGTGTGACTGATGATTTTTTCTTTCTTTCATATCTGGCTTGCAAGTGTTGAGTTTCGGAGAGAAGAGAGCAGTACGTGGCATGTGGCCTCTGGTTTCCTATTACTTTGAAGTTCTCCGTGAAGTCCAAATATGAAAAAGCATTGTTTTTAGTTACAGTAAAAGCTGTCAAGGCGACCAATCCGATAAGGCGACCCCCTGCACCAGAAGACCACTGCAATCAGACCTGGGGATGCACCCTCCCCCCCCCCCAACATTTCGACCTAAGTTCAGCATGCACATAATGACCATGAATGACATGCACCAGCCATCCTACACATATACCACCGTGCACCCCCCCCCCCTAAAAGGGAGACTGGCTACGCCCCTGGTGGACGACGTCTCTCTCTCTGACCAGGGCAGCCTCAGCTTGTGTTCCTAACGCAAACGTGCTGCAACTTCGGGGCTTTCTTTTCAATAATATACACGCACGTACAACGCCAGGGGCGTAGCTCGTGCATCTGTGGTGCAGGTGACCATGTACTGTATCAGACTTTATGCTGACCTTTCATACAAACTTCCAGTCAACTTGCCCATCATGCTGGCGGCTTATACTGAGCATATAAACCTCATACAAACCCCATACAAACCCCATATAGACCGCCACCATAGAAACAGGAAGAAGTTGACTGTCAGTTTGTATGAAGGTCAGCATAAGTATAATACATCCCACTAGTACGCATGTACGTGAAATATAAACCGACATACAAACCTCGGCTTCGCCTTGGTTTGTATGTCGGTTTATATTTCACGTACAAGTGTACTGTTGGGTTGTATTATATACGTACATCTGTGATGTGGTGACCATGTATCAGACTGTACATCTGTGACGGGAATGGTCTTAGAGACTGCTTCTCCCATTCCCGTTGGCCTTCCAATAACGTAATTACTTACACTCTTCCTGCATGCTCCGAATTACTTATTATTATTCATGCATAATGTACAACTATTACTCTACACACTTCATTTCTACACATCCTTATTCTACCTCCCACACCGTACTCTACACACAGCGGGGAGTCGAATACGACTCCATGCATTTGATTATGAAAAGATGAAGCTGGCCACGACGAGGTTTTTCCCTCAGTTCTTGGTTAGTCCAGAAAAGAGTGAGATTGATTTGTCGAGTGAGCTGGGTCTCTTACATGGTGTCAGAACTGATCTAGAGCATTGTTCGTCAGGCTCTTGTATCCACGCCCGCGCCGTTCGTCGGCCACGCCGATAGCCCACTTGAATATTTCCGTTTGTCGGAAGGTTTTTTGTTGTTGTTGTTGCTGTCAGTCAGCATCGCCATAATCCCATGGACTTGGCGCGATTAGCATTTGCTCGTCAGGAGCAGCTCCGAGGATTTTGCCGAGACCGCCATCTGCCCATGGCAGGGACGCGAGCCGATTTGGTCCAACGCCTACTGGCACACCACGTCGATGTTGTGACGGATTTCGAGGACGTGGCGGAATACGAAACGGAGGCAGAGGACGCGGAGGCCGAGGGTCGGACAGATTATTTGAGTGGCAGCATAAAATTCGAAAGTCCACCCAACGCTGTTCGCGGATCCGTACACGGCAGCACCGGCCCTGCACGGCCCAGGCCCATATCGGCACCCAGGCCACGCGTCCCTCGTCGCCCCTCGAGCGACCCTGCGACAGCCATATCGAGCACTGCAGCGCTGGAAGCGTACGGACGAGGCCAAATGCAGCAGTCTCCCCGCTTCCAAGCACAGCAGTCGCTCCCGCATATGGCACCACTGCCCGATGTGTCAGTTGGCGCTCCTGGTTTGGCGAGTCCAGCTGGGTGTGAAGGCGTTGATCCCACGGACCAAGTGTCTCTACTCACCCAACTGGTCACCCAGCTGACACAGGCACAGCTCTCAGCCATGGAGCATACCACCAGTAAGCCACCAAAGGTCCCCATCCCCAACCTGAAGCCATCTGAGGATATTGAGGTCTTCCTCACTGGCTTCGAAAGACTGATGGAGACATACCAGGTGAACAGTTCCCACTGGGTGGCACTGCTGAGCCCCCGCCTCAGTGGTCCCGCGCTGCAGGCGTACGTCTCTCTGCCACTCACACAGGCTCGCGAATATCCGCTCCTAAAGGCGCAGATCTTACTCCGCTACGCTGTGACTACAGAGTCTAGCCGCCGTCGGTTCCGGGAGGTGGTGATGCGCCCCGCTGACTCCGCCATCGAGCTTGCCACCCGGATTCGAGACCACGGGTCACGTTGGTTTCGCTGTGCCCCGACCAGGGATGACGTTATCGAACTGGTCTTGCTGGAGCAGTTCCTGTCCGCAGTGCCGCAGTCGCTAAGAGTCTGGCTCAAGGAGCGAAAACCAGTGTCCTTGTCTGCAGCCGCATCACTGGCACAGGACTACTGTGACGCTCGTGGGCCGAGGGAGACCACATCCGCTTATGCCCGATGCCATACTTGCCACCAGGCTGGCCATCTGGCCAGGGACTGTCCCCAGCGGCGCCCGACTGCATCTTTGCCTAAGGCGACAGACTCTGGGAGTAAGGGCCCAGGATCCGGCTCTTTCCCCGGTTCCTCGGCACCACCGATGCAAATGGACCCTGCTGGCAAGGGCCCGGTTGCTGGTACGTTTCCAACCAGGCCACCTCTCCCACCCAAGCGCGCGCCCGGTTCAATGCTGCCGCGATGCTACCATTGCCACGAACGTGGGCACATTGCTTTGAAATGTCCAAAGCGCAACGAGTCGGTCGCATTGCTCGTTGACCCAACTGGTACGCCCCCGCAGGATCCTGCGACGCATCCTCCGACATCAGGTGATGTCGACCTATCCGAGGACGACTTGTTGGGGGAGGCCTACTATTGTGCAGAGATGGCCGACAACCAGGGTTCGTGCATCCCTACGTGCCTACTCACCGACCCGCCCTCGTCCAGCGATCCTTGTCCTGAATTTATTGTCTCTGGCGTCGTCAACGGCCAATTTGTACCCCGCATCGTGGTGGACACAGCTTGCGGCCGTACTATGATTCACGACAGCCTAGTCCACCCCGACCTACTCACTGGGGAGCGGATCACCATTCGCTGTGCTCATGGCGACGAGGTGCACTATCCGTTAGCTAGAGTAACCATTGCTATTGGAGACAGCACATATTACGTGCAGGCTGCAGTGTCACCCCGTCTGCCTCGACAGGTGCTCCTTGGTCGGGATGTACCAGACATATCACTCCTTGTCACGGGGGCTTCTTCCCCATGCACAGAGGCGCTCGCAGCTGTGACTAGGGCCCAGACCAGGCAATCGCAGCCTACCAGCACTCCTGGTGCCCTTGGTACCATTTTCCCATTTACGGATGACCTATTTGACTCCGAAGCCCCGACTGCACTCACTAACCCCGCAGACGTACCTCATTCCTCTCCAGTCTCAGCCGAACATACCGTGACCCCGACCAATCCAGAGCTCGTGGGCGATGCTTCGACATTTGCAGCGGCACAACGACAGGACCCCACCCTGCGGGTGTGCTGGGACAAGGTCACGCAATCATCCTCCACAGGCAAGGAGGTCTTTTGTGTCCGAGACGGCCTCCTGTATCGTGAGTTCCGCCCGGGCGAAGATGCCACGGCGCAGGACACCTACCGCCGTGCTCAACTGGTACTTCCCGACAGCCGGCGGAGCATCATCCTCCAGCTCGCTCATGCGGTTCCTATGGCTGGACACATGGGACGCGACAAGACGGCGCAACGCATCCTACTGCACTTCTGGTGGCCGAATGTCATGGCTGATGTAGCTCGTTATTGCGAGTCCTGCAAAATGTGCCAAAAATGCGCCCGATCCTTGACCAGCGACCGGGCTGAGCTGATCCCGTTACCTGTCATTGGTGAGCCATTCCGCTGCATTGCACTCGACATTGTCGGTCCCCTTGAAAGGACTGCCTCCGGCAAGAAATACATCCTCACTGTGGTCGATCGGGCAACACGTTACCCCGAAGCCATCCCACTTCGTAGCATCGATGCACCTACCGTGGCCGACGCCCTTATCTCCATATTTAGTCGTGTGGGACTGCCGGACACGATTCTGAGCGACCAAGGTTCCAACTTCACCTCCGAGGTTATGCGCCAGGTGTCCACTCTGCTCCGGATCAAGCTAATCACCAGCACCCCATACCACCAGCAAACAAACGGCTTGGTGGAACGCTTCAATGGCACGCTCAAAACCATGCTCCGCAAGTTCGCCACGGAGGCTCCCCGACACTGGGATGAACTCATCCCATATTTGCTGTTCGCATACCGGGAGGTCCCGCAGTCCTCAACCGGGTTCTCACCATTCGAGCTACTGTACGGTCGCCATGTGCGGGGGCCTCTAGCACTCGTCCGGGACGCCTGGGCCAACCCGGCCGAGGAGGAGTTCACATCCACAGCCCAGTACGTGATTGACATGCGCGAGCGTTTGGACCAGGTCAGTTCAGCTGCGGCCACCAACCTCCTCCGGGCACAGGACAGACAAAAATCCCATTACGATCGTCACAGCCGCCATCGGAGCCTTCAGCCAGGCGACCAGGTCCTTCTCCTTCTGCCCTCCTCTCCGAAGAAGTTGGAGGCCATGTGGCAGGGGCCCTTTACAGTCACCCGCCAAGTAGACAGCGTCAATTATGAAATCGACCTGGGTCCCCACCGCCGTAAGCGACTTCGTACTTTTCACGTTAACTTGCTGCGCACGTTCCGTCAACCACAACTTGCCGCTTTCACAGCGTTTGGTTACCCCGACGACGAGGACCCGTCCACCGAGCAGCTGTTGGAGGACAGCTCCCCTCTGTCTCTGGGCCCGCCGGCCTCACCGTCGATCAACCCTAGCCTCTCTGCCGATCAGCGTGCTCAACTGTCGGCAGTGCTGGATGACTTCAAGGCCACGCTGGACCCATCTCCCGGCCGCACCAACATCTGCTCTCACCAGATCCATACAGGCTCTGCCAAACCCATCCGCAGCCGCCCATACCGGCTCGCCCAGGCCCATCACCGTCTCGTCCAGGCGTCCGTGGACGAGATGTTAGCCATGGGTGTCATCCGACCGTCCACCAGCCCCTGGTCCTCGCCAGTGGTGCTCGTGCCGAAGAAAGACGGAGACATCAGATTCTGCGTTGACTATCGGGGCCTCAACCATGTGTCCGAGTTTGACGCCTATCCCATGCCCCGGGTGGACGAGACTCTTGACCGAGTCGGCACAGCGCAATTTATCTCCACCTTGGATCTGTCACGTGGATATTGGCAGATTCCTCTCGACGCTGATGCGTGCGCTAAAACGGCGTTTACTACACCTTCCGGGCTCTATGAGTTCACCGTCATGCCGTTTGGCCTGCATGGGGCACCGGCGACATTTCAACGCTGCATGGATTCTCTCCTCCATGACCTGCCCTTTGTTGCTGCCTATTTGGATGATGTGGTCATCTTTAGTCGCTCTTGGGAGGAGCATCTTCGCCATTTGGCCTTGGTATTACATCGCCTCCAGGCCGCTGGGCTGACAGTCAAGCCACAAAAGTGCTCCCTCGCCATGCAGGAGACCAAGTTCCTCGGCCATGTCATCGGTCTTGGTCATGTACTGCCCGACCCCGAGAAACTTCTTGCCATCCACTCCTGGCCGCAACCCACGACCAAGCGACAGGTGCGTTCCTTCCTCGGCTTATGTGGGTATTACCGGCGGTTCATTGCAGATTTCTCCGCCATTGCTGCACCTCTTATTGCTGCTACAACCAAATCCGCCCCGGTGCGGGTGGTCTGGACGCCGGCCCTCGATCATGCCTTCCAGACGCTCAAGGACCAGCTAGTACGGGCTCCTGTGCTGTCCTGTCCCGACTTCAGCCGACCGTTCATCGTGCACACGGATGCCTCTGACTTGGGTCTGGGTGCCGTGTTGTCCCAGACGGTGGGGGAACAGGAGCATCCCATCGCCTATGCCAGCCGGAAGCTCCTCCCCCGAGAGCGACGCTATGCTACCATCGAGAAGGAGGGTTTGGCCATCAAGTGGGCGCTGCAAAAGTTTGCGCCCTACCTTCTCGGTCGGCGTTTCACCCTCATCACGGACCATCGCCCTCTGCAATGGATCGCCCAACATAGCAGCGGGAATGCTCGTGTGGCCCGTTGGTCTATTGCTCTCCAGCCGTTTGCATTCGACGTTCTCTATCGCGCGGGTGCCAGTAATGGAAATGCTGATGCTTTATCCAGGCAGTGAGGCGGCTCAGCCTCTGTCGTCGCAAGCTGGCTGCTTGCGACTTGTGAAGGGGGAAGGTGTGACGGGAATGGTCTTAGAGACTGCTTCTCCCATTCCCGTTGGCCTTCCAATAACGTAATTACTTACACTCTTCCTGCATGCTCCGAATTACTTATTATTATTCATGCATAATGTACAACTATTACTCTACACACTTCATTTCTACACATCCTTATTCTACCTCCCACACCGTACTCTACACACAGCGGGGAGTCGAATACGACTCCATGCATTTGATTATGAAAAGATGAAGCTGGCCACGACGAGGTTTTTCCCTCAGTTCTTGGTTAGTCCAGAAAAGAGTGAGATTGATTTGTCGAGTGAGCTGGGTCTCTTACAACATCTGTGATGTGGTGACTATGTATCAGACTGTACATCTGTGGTGTGGTGACCATGTATCAGACTGTACATCTGTGGTGTGGTGACCATGTATCACCATGCTGCCAATTTTGCCTATGTAGTACATATGACGGCCATTTTCTGGTGTGGTGACCGCACTACACTGACTATACGTGAGCTACCACCTGAACACAATAGCTATCTTGTTAGGATTGGGGTAAAAGAAACGGGGAGGGCATGTAGCCTGGATTGGGGCAAAGGGAAGGAGGGCATGTAGCCTGGATTGGGGCAAAGGGAAGGAGGGCATGTTGCCTGGATTGGGGCAAAGGAAAGGAGGGCATGTAGCCTGGATTGGGGCAAAGGGAAGGAGGGCATGTTGCCTGGATTGGGGCAAAGGAAAGGAGGGCATGTTGCCTGGATTGGGGCAAAGGAAAGGAGGGCATGTAGCCTGGATTGGGGCAAAGGGATGGAGGGCATGTAGCCTGGATTGGGGCAAAGCGAACGAGGGCATGTAGCCTGGATTGGGGCAAAGGGATGGAGGGCATGTAGCCTGGATTGGGGCAAAGCGAACGAGGGCATGTAGGCTGGATTGGGGCAAAGGGAAGGAGGGCATGTGGCCTGGATTGGGGTGAGGGGAAGGAGGGCATGTAGCCTGGATTGGGGCAAAGGGAAGGAGGGCATGTAGCCTTCGAGCTACTGTAAAACCGGACAATTTCGGTGGAGATCTATTTTCGGTAACTTCAGTAAAGGTAATTTTTACCTAAAAATAAAACGCGAGATTTTCGCGCTACCGAATCGCTGATTTTGGGAAATACCGAAATATGACACCACCGAAAGTTCCCAGGGTTGCAGTATCTTGTTGGGGATTGGGGCAAAGGCAAGGGCGTGTGGCCTGTCACCTTACCTGCATCCAGCTGAGGACCCGGCCGCCAAAGAAGTTGAACCATTTGCTCATGCCTGCCATCATAGCCCAGCGTCTTGACGACATTACATAGCTTCTGGTAAGCACACGGGCCTTCGGCGACGATTGATTCGACAAGCGCTTCGTTGTGATCCGCAGTACCACTGTTGGCCAGAGTCCGTTTCAGTGTGGCAATCGTAGCACGGTCCGTGATGAGGTGAGCCCGTATGGCCGCAGTGCGCAGCCTCTCCGGAGGCACTGTATTCAGCCATGGCTGAATGTCACAGATGAATGTTTCCGAGTCAAACGGGTTACCAGCTGGAAATGCAAGCAAATGCAAAGCATTAAAAAAACTTGAAGCACACTGCACCGTGATAACTCAACAGTGGTGTGAAAAGAAATCCAGCCCACAGTTCTGTTGGACGCCGAAGAACGGAGAGCCGAAGAACGACCAGGCTAGAATTTCACCAAGCACAGCATACCAATGTATACACGGTGACTCAACTGTGCATAGACTGTAATACATGTAAAATACGAACAGTCCAGGCTAGGAGGCTGACCCCCCTCCACCCCAAGTTCTTCAGGGACCGACATTACTGTAATGATTGCAGCAGCAGCAGCAGCAGCAGCAGCAGCAGCAGGAGGAGCAGCAACAGCAGCAGCAGCACTGAGCAGCAGCAGCAACAGCAGCAGCAACAGCAGCAGCAGCAGGAGCAGCAGCAACAGCAGCAGCAACAGCAGCAGGTGCAGCAACAGCAGCAGCAGTAGCAACAACAGCAGCAGCAATAGCAGCAACAGCAGCAGCAACAGCAGCAGCAGCAACAGCAGCAGCAACAACAACAGCAGTACTCGCGGCAGCAATAACAGCAGCAGCAGCTGTCGCGAATCGCGAGCCGGACAATCACCAGTCCACAACTCCTTATTTGTGCATGTTTGCGCCTCGTGCGCCTAAAATCTGCTATGCGTACTGTACTACCGTACGCTGTTTTTTCTCATAAATTATTTTCTCTTCAGGGTGCTAGTGCCGAAATGGGCCAGCACCGTGCTCACCTTTCTTCGGTAGTATTCATATTTGGTTACAGTGTGCCCATAATAGTGTTGCTGCTATCTTTCCCTTGAAAGCAAGGCTCTTTCCGGTTGGTGAAAGGCTGCCCAACCTTTACTTCATTATCATCAACTTCATTACCTGAAAGCTTACTCGTAGCCTTGACCAGAGTCAAGCTGCAAAAGCCTTAGCTCTTGTTCTGTGTTTATGGACTGACTCATAATCAGCCAGTGACACATAACAGCAGCAGCAGCAGCAACTGCAGCACCAACTGCAGCAGCAGCAGCAGGCGCAGCAACAGCAACAGCAACAGCAACAGCAGCAGCAGCAGGAGCATCTCTGGCCCTGCTTCAGCATATCATACATTGGTATGATGGTGGTCCTAGCAGTTCACATACCATCCATGCTGTAGCTTCTGCAAAACCTCTAGTGTCATGACACATCCATGCCCCCTCATCAACCCCACCTGCATGGAAACACAATGAGGAGACAGGCAATGCGAAGACAGGCAATGAACAGACAGACACGTGGGTAAGCAGTCAGTGAGCAGGCAGACAATGAGTAGGCAGACAGTGAGTAGGCAGATAGTGAGTAGATAGACAGTGAGTAGGTAGACAATGAGTAGGCAGACAGTGAGTAGGCAGACAGTTAGTAGACAGACAGTCAGTAGACAGACAGTGAGTAGGCAGACAGTAACAAACAGTGCTGTAAACCTAGTCTTGCAAGTGCTAGCGACAGCACATGTACAGTGTACCATCCAGTCTTGCAAATAACAGTCACACCTGCGTTTGCCGCCCCCATGTAACAAGCCGGGAATCCCGCCTTGACAAGACAAATCCGTATGCACCGACAGCGCTGTGGGTCGAATATGAATCGCTGGATCAAGCGGAATCCTGTCATATCAGGACGGTCTCTACTGCACCAAGGGCATCCGGTTTGGGCAGGTTTTATTGTACCAGCAGGAGTACCTGAAACCCAGAGTGCACAGCTTCTGACCTTGTCTACATGAGTGTCCAGTGTCCGTCATTTATTATTATTTATTATTGCAAATGACGCTGAGTAATTGCACAATGTATAAAAAACAGCATTTGCCAAATGGAAGGAAGAATGAGGAACGAGTTGGAATGAGGTGCTTATACGCATGCAACTGCAGAATAGGTGAAACAGAAAATATCAAAACAGTCACCTAAAAATAAAAGAACGGGTTTGAGTTTTATTTGTTGAAGTAGAAGTGTCTGTCATGGCCGCAATACTAAAACCTGCACTTGTAGGTCATACTTGATGCAGGTGTAATAAGCCATTATTCTAACGAGGCGCATATATAACGATTTCCCAAAATTGACTAGTTTACGTGTACCAAAGGTAACGATTCTCATTCACTCTCTACGCTCAATAGGACAGTATATGTATCGATTTCTGTATAACGATTTCTATTTTAACGACAGATTTCTCCTCGTTAACTCGTTAAAGAGTTAGTACTTTGTTTATGGCTTTTACAGTACTGGTGTATTCATACCAGGGAGTAGTAAAATAGTTACTCGATTCGTATTTCCCGCTCCTTCACCATGGCAATGAGAGCCAATCAAGTATAGAAGAGCGCATGCTCCGGTGGTTCTCTGGTGTTGTGTGTTGTGTCTTCCTTCTTGTCTACTCTCTTCTCTTAATACTTCGTCCACATAATTAATAATTAATCAATCCTACAAAACCCCTGTGTTCTGGAAGTCTGAGGGGACTTTATGTGGAGGGAAGTGGCGTAGTGCATACAGCTGTGCTGCAGTTGTCCAGCAGCGGGAGATCTTCTTGTACGCACTACATCACCAAAATTATGATATATCAAGAAAATTCTCCGTGATAGCAACCCATTCGGAGCTGCACACTCTGTATACCACATTTCCGGGGTGCTAGCCAAGCAGGCAGGCAGAGTGGGATGGTCTAAGACCATGGCTGAGAAACAGAGGGTACCAGGTTCAAGTCCTGCTTGGAAGCGGAAGGATTCTTGGTGCGCTGAAGCCGAGACCTCAGGTCGGCGGAGGTGCTCCAGTTTCACCACCACAGGTATGTCTGCAGCCACCTCTATCATGCAATATTCTGTTCTCGAAGTTCGTGGCTTCTCGTAAAAAAAATCCAGACGTGCTGCGACCCACAGTTAATTGGGAACTCGTGGCCTGGCACAAGGGAAGCATGGAGGCAGCGAACAGCTATGTCAATTGAGATCCAGACTGATGTACATTAATTTTGCAGCCCACAAGACCACACATGTGCACTGACACTCAGCTGTGCACAACAACATCAAAATAAATAATTATACAGCCATGGTCAAAGAGATCCAACCCGCACGTCAAACTGACGAAGGCAGCACCGCGTTTCCATTAGAGAGGTTGCGCACAACGAAGATTTGTAAGATTTTAACCGTCCGCGTTCGAGTGACGAAAGTTGCTACGAAGATCCGTCCAAACGCGACTGAAACAGAGTAGCTCTATGAAAATATTTTTCGTTACCTGGAGTACTAAAATACTGATATTTTACAACTCCCTGTCTTGACTCTTCGCATCCACGCGTCGACCCACTACGAAAAAGTTCACGCGTTATGTGCAACCTCACGGC
Source organism: Sycon ciliatum (assembly GCF_964019385.1). Lineage (NCBI taxonomy): Eukaryota > Metazoa > Porifera > Calcarea > Leucosolenida > Sycettidae > Sycon > Sycon ciliatum. The sequence goes on along the minus strand of NC_088653.1, from coordinate 21,078,515 downwards.
TTATGGATATTTGTTAGCTTTTTCGTTAAAAATACTCGCTACGGCGCTACGAATTTTCGTTGTGCGCAACCTCTCTATTATCAATTACACCACGAACGGTCCACAAACCCATCCAAGTGACACGTGCGCAGCATGAGACTTGGCACTGCTTTCGGCTCGCGGGGTCGGATTCTTCGGCCACAACTACAGTTCTTTTCTCTGCAGTACCAGCACTTTGGCCGAGTGGTTGTGGGCTTGCCTGCGAATCACAAGGTCCCGAGTTGGAGACCCGTGCTGGGAGCAGGGAGCGTGCAGTGTGCTAACAAATGCGGTGATGCATGCGCGAACCACTTTACATGCAAGGAGCTGTGCCGACACCCACGGTCAACTGGGTACTCACTACTCGGAGTGAGGGTAACATGGACGCAGCTAGCGAGGTATTCGCCCCCTTGTCGCGCATTGGTTGTGAGAGTTGCCACCTCACCCTCGCCAGTAGGCGCTGCATCTGCCACCCTAGTATCACAGGCATGGTGGTGGCCTGGCACGAGCAAAACTTCCTAAGCTGGTTGTGTTTCTCAATACAAATGTATAGCCGGTGGTAACGCGGACGTGCGAACTTTACTTTTTTTACAATTCTCTGCGCGGAAAGCATACATACTTGTAGGTCCGGATTTCCTTTGCCAAACAACAGGGGTGCAAGTACATGTACATGTATGTACAGTGCTGTTCAATGCAATCCAGTCGCATCGCTCAAGTTTGCACCTTGCATCATTTCGCCGCCCACGGTTCGCAGGTCCAGGGCTGCGCAACGCCCGCCGCGTACTTGCGTGACACGGCGCGTTTTCATTGAGTAACACCGTATGTACATGTACACCCCACCGTTAGGCGCTGCATCTGCCGCTAGGGTTTACTGGGGGTTAGCGGCCGTCGTGAGTTCCCTTCGGGAACGGACACGATAATTTACTCTTTTTTTTACATGTACATGTACAAATTCATGATGCCTTACTGGGTGAGCGAAATCCACGAGTGACTTGAACACCATGATGGCGCACACGCGATCAGCCATTCTCCACGACCCACCGCATCTCCAATCGATGCATGGTCACACGTAGCAGTCGTTACTTGTACTTGTAGCGCTAGCAGCAGGATACAGACTACAGTAGGTATGGAGCAGTGCACGTAGTTCTAGTTCAGTTCAACCATGTACAGATGGTCAGTTGGGATGGCAGACGTATAGTAGGTGAGCTACTAGCGCTAGTAGCACGCTAGGACATACGCATAAACTCCCTGTTGATACTAGTACCCGGATATATCCACCGCCGTGTTCCAGGTCGTTAGAGGCCACGGTGAGGTCGCCGTGTGAGGGTGTGGACGGCCGAATAGCAGCAGGATACAAACTTCTTCTTTTTTAATTGTCAACGCACAGCACGCTACCAATCATCCAATGAGTGCGAGTTGAAAGAGAGACGTATCGCACATGCACAGCCCCATGGCGGGGCAGATTCGGGCCAGAGAATTATACTATTTCACACGGCCACTGAGCCGCTGGACGTGACAAAGTCTCCTGGAATTCGGTAAACAGTACAACGCAGCTCTGCAACTGCCACAGTGCGTCCTGCTCTATTTACAAACGTTGCATTGTAGAAATGTTCGGAGACGAAAGACAACAATGCGAGTTATATGGACAGAGGTTTTAGCGCAGAGCATCGACTCTTCTTCAGCTTCTCTCGCTCTCCCCTGCTGTCCCTAGCCTATTCTTTCACTACAATCATAGATCTGCTAGAAATATTCTTCTTCCTTACGAAAAAAGGCTTTCGTTTCTGTCAGGACACTACATGTTACGTATGTATACAGTCAACACTAGCAGTCACTGAGTCAGTGTTGTCTGTTAAGAGCAGCGACTCCCTGGCTAGCTGAGACTGAGAGTCCACCACAAAGAAAAGTCAATGCACATCACCATGATCACGGCCAGGGGATCCCGGGAGTGTACTACTACTACAGAGCTGGCAACTGAAATCCGACCCCCTGGGCGGCGCCGCGCGCCGCCCAGGGGGTCGGATTTCAGTTGCCAGCACTGTAGTACTATTACAGTGCTGGCAACTGAAATCCGACCCCTTGCTGGGGCACCCGGTCGGATTTCAGTTGCCAGCACTGTACTAGTAGTACTATACTTTATCACATGGCACGTGATTGTTGCCCGTACTCCAGCGAATCAGCACCTTTCGCGCCGCGGGCAATAATATGCGATATTGCCCGCAAAAAAATAGTTTATTTGCCCGCAAAAAAATAGTTTATTTCAGTGATCGCGTGACTACGACGACTCTGTAGACTGTACGACTCTATGATCGATCTACGACGAGTCGCAGTGTAGCATTGAGACGAAGATGGAATTCTTTTTGGAGATGGACATCCCGGCAATGGACATGGCCTCGGACGTCTGCCGTGTGGTGCTTGCAGGGATTATTTGTTCAGTCATGTTGGCAGCCTGACCGTCGGTAAGCGTGTGGATAAGATTCAGTTCTGCTCGAAGTGGTACTGTGATCACAAACAATTATTTGAAATAACACAAATTCAACTCAGCGTCGTGCGTTTTCAAATCCTCGCAAAGTCACTGCCTGTGTGTGGTCTTCATGTGCCACGCAAAACTCTTACCAGGCTCATCTGTCCTCTGCCTTCACCTTTGCTTGAACAACAAACACAACAATTCAGGAATGTTTTGCAATGAAAAATACAGCTACCGTATTATCTCTAATATAAGCACAGTCTCCAATAATAGCACGTCTCCAATAATAGAACACCTTGGGGCGGCATTCAAAAAATAAAGTGCTCAGTCTCCATTATTTATAAGCACACTGTGTAAATTCATTATCTGTACCGGCAAAAAAAACCCTGAAATGTGTGTGTCATACATGAATTTGGCATGGCAACATGCCTCTGAAATGAGGTTGAAATAATAATGGAACAGTCTCCAATAAAGGAACGTCTCCATTAATAGCACGGGGCAGAGGTACATTGAAAAAATAAAGGACCGTGCTTATATTAGAGATAATACGGTATCTGGAGCTGAAAAAAAAGAAGAAAAATGTCCTCAGAATTACACACCCGGGAGTCGTCAAATACTTGCACTTGTTGCAGTACTGTATTTGACAACTTCCTGATACACATGTAAGCATGAAGAAACTGTGGTAGCACTCTTAATTTTTCAACTGAAATTATGATTCTGCTGTATTTTATTGTCGTTGCCATGTCTATTGCTATGACGATGCGGTGCCGGCACTTTTTTTCTGTCTCCGTCTTTCAGTACTGTATACTCTCTGATGGCCTGTAGCAGACTTTTTGTTAGGGTGTAGGAGAAATATCTTCATTTTTCCTGTTTTGATAATGATAGCACATCAATATACATTGTGGTCATAATGTGTTGGCATTTGGGCTAATTTCAACAGCAGCCCAATGGTCTGCTCTGTGGGCCATGTGATAAATTTGTTATCGCATGGTTGCTGCGGGCCTTATGGCATATTATTGCCCTCGAGGTTAGCCCTCGGGCCTACGGCCCTCGGGCTAACCTCTCGGGGCAATAATATGCCATAAGGCCCTTGTAACCATGCGATAACATATACATATTGTAGGCCCTGCACTGCACAGACGATATACGCGCGCATGCGTGTAAAAACAAAATGGCGTCACGATTTTAGAAAGAAGTGCTCATGTCAGCGGGTACTGTACTGTTGAACCAGGGAGTCATAGACGACTCCCTGGCCTGGTTGAACTAACTCAGTGAAGATTGCTGCTGATGCTGGCGTTTCCAGTTGGCTAATGGCTGAGCCTCTGTCCGGGATGGTCTCGCCCTGCGATGTGGCTGGGGTATTACGATTACTAGATTAGAGAGTTTTACTTTTAGCAACTCGTGAACGAGTGGACCTCTCGACTCGAGTCTCTACGAGTCGGTGGCAGGGAGCCCTACATACATTGGTATGCGTAGGGCCGCCTGGTCGGTGGTCGACTCGGGTGCCTGGGTTCGAGTCTCGTTGGGTTCGTTTCGCACGAATCAAGCCAAGGGCAGTTGATTCGTTATGCAACAACGAGACTCGAACCCAGGCACCCGAGTCGACCACCGACCAGGCGGCCCTACGCATCAGTGTCTGCTCCAGCGCCGGGTGAGCCGGGTAATCCACCCGGTTGGGCGGCGCTTGGACCCGGTTGAAAATATAGTGACCCGGTTGGTACTTTACACTTTCGAACTTTGAAAGGACTGACTACATGTCCATGGCTTGTATGTGTCAGATACTTCTTCTTCTTTCGTAGTTTTCTAATTCCTGTCCTCTCTTTTCTAACTCGGATGGTGAGCCATAAATAAATGTAGAAAGGAAAAGACATTATGGATACGAGTTAAGAGTAACTGTCCATCACTGTAACATGATACTTTATACAGTCAGAAAGTGCAATAACTAGGCACAAAACTGACAGAGTACGGAGATGTGTTGAGGCTAGGTGTCAGGACATCGAATGTCTCAGTACTCTGTCAGTTTTGTGCCTAGTTATTGCAATTTCTGACTGTATATAGTATCATGTCACAGTGATGTAGAGTTACTCTTAACTCGTATCCATAATGTCTTTTTCCTTTCTCTTTTCTAAATGCGGCCTATCCATTCGCCTTTATAATCACTGGGCCTAGTTCCCGTTTATTGTCCGAATTAAAATAAACCAACCAACCCGAAAAAGCATGTGACTCGGCTGGTGAGACAGCGCCAGGTACATTGGGTACCCGGCTCCCACCCGGTTGAAATGGTTGCGCCAGGTACACGTGTACCCGGCTGTCCTACAATCCTAGAGCAGACACTGCGCATACCAATGTATGTAGGGCTCCCTGCCACTGACTCGTAGAGAGGTCCACTCGTTCACGAGTTGCTAAAACGCTCTATTGTCTATTGACGGCCTCCCACCAACTAATACTTGTGTGTGTGTGGTAGAGACACGTCTGTCGACCATGCATTGACATGCCCTACAGGGGGTTATCCAAGTCTGCGACACAATGAGCTTCGTGATGTGCTGGTGGAGGTGATGACTTCTTCCGCCATCCCGGATGTTCAAACACAGCCACCGCTTTTGCCATTGGATGGTGAACAACTTCACGGCGCCACCGCTAATCGTGCTGCAGAAGCTCGCTTGGAGTATCCGTGCAAGGGGCTTTTGGTCGCCACAGCAAGATGCATTCTTTGATGTGAGGGTTACTCACCCCTCGGCGTCTTTGTTGTCGCGACAGGAAGTCCTTGCACAGATTTCCCGAAATGAACATCAGAAGAAGCGGGCCTATCTTCAGCGTGTTGTCGATGTCGAGAGGGGGTCATTCACTCCGCTCGTATTTTCGACAAACGGCATATGTGGCACGGAGTACGGAGTGTTCTCGTTCAGTTGCCAGCACTGTACATCTAAATACTGTACTGGGCAAAGATAGCAATCTTAGATGGAAATTCAGATTCCTAGAACAATACGACTGACTACTGATGATCAGGTGCATGAACATTTTAAAATTATTTCCAAAGACAAAGGCGACTCAGAGTGGCAATGGTTCTAATTACTTGAGGGTAATACTTGTCTCTCTCTCTCTGTCTCTTTCTCTCTCTCTCTCTCTCTCTCTCTCTCTCTCTCTCTCTCTCTCTCTCTCTCTCTCTCTCTCTCTCTCTCTCTCTCTCTCTCTCTCTCTCTCTCTCTCTCTCTCTCTCTCTCTCTCTCTCTCTCTCTCTCTCTCTCTCTCTCTCTCTCTCTCTCTCTCTCTCTTCTCTCTCTCTCTCTCTCTCTCTCTCTCTCTCTCTCTCTCTCTCTCTCTCTCTCTCTCTCTCTCTCTCTCTCTCTCTCTCTCTCTCTCTCTCTCTCTCTCTCTCTCTCTCTTTCTCTCTCTCTCTCTCTGTCTCTCTCTGTCTCTCTCTCTGTCTCTCTCTCTCTCAGCCCCCCCCCCCCACGTTACGCCTGGTGATTGCAATAAGCAAGAAACTCAGGGTAGCGACAAACTTAGCCTCGCGTGCCTTTGTAACTGTTGTTCTGTGTACTCGAAACAGTACCATAGGCTAGCCATAGGCATAGGATGTGTAGCGTTGCTGGTGGTGTGCTGTGGCAACGTGTCGAGGTCGGCTGGAGACTGCAGCTATGGTGTGATGGTTGATGGAAAATCTTTACCGTTGCTAGATTGACTTTATATGATTGTGGCATGATTTAAATCATAACCTTCCTTTTATTATTGGCCATGGGCCGGCCATTTGTGGAAATACAGAATAATTGCGCACATCATGTTGTGTAGTCTGGCTAATAGGGTGCCCTGCAAGAAGGCTTGGCCCTTAGGCCTGTGGGATTGCCCTATCAAAAATTTGAGTCAAAGACTCACGCTGCTATCTAGTGTTCACGAGCTGTTTGTCGCGCTGGAAACGGAGCGTCTCTGTAAGTTTGTATCCCTGGTGATGTTTGTGCCTGAACAGCCTGAACAGCACTATAGTATACACGTATAAGTGTTGCTCTTCAGGCACAATCTTCCTCCGCCTACTCAAGCTCAACTGATGAGGGGTGAATTCCCCGAAACACTGTGTATTGAGCAGGGAGTTATGCTTTCTTGCAGGTTTGCCGAGTGGACGGTTCGTTGGACTTCTAGTGTGCTCTGGATGGCAGTCGTGAGTCAGTCAAGTGAGAATTCAAGTCGGCAGGAAAACCGCGAGCTCCCATGTAGGGAGCAACACACTCTTCCCCTACTATCGCCGAAGTCGCACCAACCTCTTCTTCAAATTCGAACTCGGATGGTGAGCCAATATAGTTATGATGAAGTTTTGTGCCATTTTGTCGCACTCGCTGACTGTACAAGATCTGGTTACGTTGGTGGACAGTTTGTCACAACTCGTAACATTTTGTCCTGTTCCTTTCTTCATCATAACCTCTTCTTCAAATAAATAATACTTTAAAAAGAGTACAATCACAATGTCTAATGGTGTTTCTTGACAAGATATACATCATGTGCATGATTGTACAGTACACTGTAAATGTTGTGCCGCCGGGTATCTGCATAATATTAATACCCAGCCGAGTGCCAATGGCGAGCTAACTTACTTCATGCTGTATCCTTCCAGTTCCTGTTTCCTGTCGGTAATCGACCGAGGATGCACTCGTACATGCACTGTTACACGTACATTGTACAACAAAGTTTTTTCCCGGCTATTTTAATGGTCCGTGGATGCGTGAGCAGCATGCAGAGAGACTCTGCTCTGGCTATACTAGGGATCGGAAGAGTGTCACATCCCGACATTTGATTTTGCGCATAGTCATCATATATGGTGGTAAAATATTATTATACATGGTGCCAGCGGCTCCCAGCCGGCAAATATTCGGTGTCATGACACGCCCTTGCTGACTAGGCCTATGCGCGGTGTGCGCACTCTCCCTCCCTAACTCTACCATCACCAGCAATGATTATGTGTAGCGCGTGTGCTGAGAGAGCTAGATTAGAGCCGTAGCGGGAAAGTTTAGTGCTGGTCACCATGGTCACTGTGCTGCAGATCATACCATAGCAGCCACTGAGAGTGAAATCTACACTTCACTACGTATCAGTAGTACAGTGCAGTACGTTCAAGTTAGTTAGTTGGTAGAGACACGTGACCATCTGTGGGTGAAAGAAACCATGAAACTCTGAGTCACACCAAAAAAAAAGCTCTAGTTTTCCGTTGTGATGAAGAAGGAGGGAGGGAGAGAGAGAGAGAGGGGGGGGGGGTGAATCGCTACTGAGGCACAGCTGAACTGGTCACATGGACTTGTAACTACTTGTTGTTGGTACATAATAATAATAATACCATTGTAAATACTTGTGACTGTTACTCACTCACTACACCTGTCACGTGACTGTAGTGGGCTTCTACTACACTCCACAGTCAGTAGTACACATGGTACAGGAGATCGAGAGGCCGTAAATCATGGTATGGTGGGTATCAGGGAGTCGTAACATACCGGTATTTTACGACTCCCTGGTGGGTATGGTTCGGGTGGGGTGGATATAACCAGGGTATTGTACTACTCCCTGGACATAACCGTTCTCAGTAGCAGGTCATGGTAGATGCTAGAGATAAACAGCGGGGACCGCGCTCTTCCCCCGGCATCATGGACACCAGGACAGACCCACGCACCTGCTCAGCGCAGTCAGTAGCATGCAGATCTATATCTACGACGTCTAAGATCTGCCTCCAACTGACTCCATATCCATGCATGCCATTGTGGAGTAGCAGCATGCAGTGAGGCTTTGTATCAAATTTTGTATTGTACATGTATTTATCTAATTAAGGATTCCCCAAGGGCTGTTCGCCTGTCGAGGGGTTTCCTATTTTCGCCTGAGTGATGAGATACGTGGGAAGGGAAAATTGGTAAGAGAGGCAGGAAGAAAAAGAAGAGAAAAGCAGAAGAAAAGTTGAGTTGTCTCGGATGGAGAGCCAAGGGTAAATTTATAGTAAAGAAAAAAAGGACCAAGAAACTACAAGTTACGCTATAATGTCCACTAACACCACCAGTTACTAAACAATCAGCTCATGCGATAACATTGCACGACACAAAAACTGAGTTATCTGCACCAGCCAAAACCCATGATAAACATACAATTGACTGTAAGAACAGTCAGTACTCAATAACGTTACATCCAAGCCTGATGCATCATACTATCAAGAGTACATAACCCGTACTCTTGATACTGTTCATAGGCGCGCGGCCGCGAAATGAAAACTGCCACTCAGTATGAGTATGAGTGCATGTCACGTGACATTACCCTGGTGTTCTACCCTTACCGTGCTTACGCGAGTTACGGGGTGTGTCATTGATTATACCAAGAGTAGATAAACAAGAGTGTGCAACTCCGGATCTCTCCTGCACAATCTGCAGATACCCCGCGCCCACGGCGGAATTTTTTGTTTACGTCACCTTTTTTCAGAGAAACGCGGCTTTGCCGCAGAGCAGTGTGAGAGCACGTGCTGGGCACCGACCTTGTAGTGTAAAGCCAAGCCAAGTGCACGAGGGAAAACTCTCCAAAAGGCTCGCAGCGCGTGCGTCGTCGAAAAGATTACGTCAACAAAAAATTCCGCCGTGGGCCAATCCATCCGGAGTTGCACACTCTTGTTTATCTACTCTTGATTATACTTTATAGGGTAATAGGCCGATTAGCCCCCTCCCCTGTATGTTACTTTTGCCTATATCATAGTGGACTGTACTCGTACTCCTGCCGTCCTGGTCACGCCGAGTCGTATACTGAATTTAAGGCCGTGCTCACGTGTGTTCCTTCTCCTTTCTACATTTTGATATTGCCTTTGCTTTGGCTCTCAGCATCAGACTCAGAGTCTAACTCTAGTCGTAGGCCAGTTTGTGACAATCCTCGTCCTGTGCAGCACACTATGAGAGAGTTGTAACATTTCCAGACGCTTACTCAATCTGAGCAGCACCGTCCCATACTACTAGACTACTAGTGGATACAGAATGGAGGGCAGTGGGTAGTACAGTATTATGATTTGTATAGGTGATAAGGTATGGGTGGGAGCAGTGGCCAGGTGTCGCTCAATTTAAAAATAATAGTCTTATAGAAGTTATAGTAACAGACTCAGTGTGCATTGTATGGACAGGTACCTACACTCATCGTGATAAGTTATGGTGTTGGTGGATTGGTGGATTGGTGGCTAGGGAGGTGCTGCATGCGGGTCGATACAGGTCAGTGGGTCACTGACTTGACTGAGATACTACAATAGTAGGTAGACTAGAGCCAAGGTAGGAGTGTAGATTACTAGCAGCAGTGAGTGTGTTTTCCATTACGTTCATATCTGCAAGTGTGTAGCGTATATGTATGCTGGTATGTACCTACTGGGTCAGACTATAGTTATGTTTGGAGATTCTAGTTTAGATCATTTTATGTGCAGCCTGATTAGAATCGGTCATGTGAATTTCAGTACACTTGCAAACACTACATATATTGTTACTAGAAAACAGTGCTCTCTTTGTCATTTCCAACAACTGCTGCTATTATGCAGTGTATGGCATGTCAGTGACTCAGTTGTTTTTTATAGTTTTTCAGTGTCTGGTGTTTTATTTTTGTTGCTAAAGTAATGCAGGGTTTATACAAACACTGACTGTTGTGTCATGGCTACAAGTGAGAAGATCTTCAACCCTCCCGAGTGCTCTCTGAATTTGCTGTGTGTGTGTGTGTGTGTGTGGTCCACCACTCGCAGTGGAGTAGCTATCCCTCGAGTGCTGTGAAGAATCCAAGCTCGAAGAATGCAGTGGTGGGAATTGCGGATTGGCTGGTGGAGTGCTGGAACAAGTCGTTGTTTCAGTGGAGTGGACGAGCGAGTGCGGAGAGGAAGGTCGCAATGGCGGAATGGTGGGAATTGAAACTTCAATCTTTCGTCGTCATGAGTGCACTGGTCAAGCGTTGCGGAAGTCTGTCGGATTTGTGAGGCATTGCCCTGCCGCTTACATCGTCAACGTGGAAGAACTGCTAGTGGAGTCCTGGTGGGATTTCGGATGCCCACACTCCTTTTGCTTGGTGGATTCTTTCGTGGACAGTGTTTTTTCGTGGCGTGAAATTTTGAATTTTTTTTCTTTCCTGTTCATTTTCAGTTGTTGTCACTGTAGCTGTCAGGTTGTTGTTACAGTACTCGAACATGATTGTACAGCAGTCGTCCGTTCTGCTCCATTGTTTCATCTGTTTTGCCAGTTCTGCTAGCTGATTCTCTTTATTTGCCACTGCCCCTCATAGTGCTCATGCTTGGGTGGAGGGCGGCGTGACCCGTTTAGGGTAGCTGTATCATAGTAGTAGTAGTAGTGTGTGTGTGTGTGTGTGTGTGTGCGTGTGCGTGTGTGCGTGTGTATAATATATATGTGTGTCCATGAATGTGCGGAATGGTCGTAGTTCCTCGGTTATAAACCATTGTACCAGTCCGAGCTGCTATATTCATTTCTCATTTTCTGATCTCATTTTCCAACACACAGTGACTGTCCTGTGTTGTGCACCAGTAGGTGATCGCTCTCTCTCTCTCTCTCTCTCCCCCCTTTCTCTCTCTCTCCTCTCTCTCTCTCTCTCTCTCTCTCTCTCTCTCTCTCTCTCTCTCTCTCTCTCTCTCTCTCTCTCTCTCTCTCTCTCTCTCTCTCTCTCTCTCTCTCTCTCTCTCTCTCTCTCTCTCTCTCTCTCTCTCTCTCTCTCTCTCTCTCTCTCTCTCTCTCTCTCTGATACACATACACACACACACGCACACACATGCACCTCCCCCCCCCCACACACCCCCACGCACGCACGCCCCCCCCCCACACACAAGCATGCACCACCCCCACCCCCTGCATACACACCCACACGTACGTTCGTTGCTGCCCCCTAACTCTTGCCCCCCCCCCCCCCACACACACTCCCAATCTGTAAGACCACATCTGTGAAGTCGAACACAGTCATTAGCCAGTTCACTCGGAAACTCTCTCTCTCCCCCCCCCCCCCCCACACACACACACATGCATACATGTTTTCAGTGTCTCCTCGATCTACTGTACCTTGTCTCGTTCAAGGAGAGCACACACATACACACACACACACACACATGCGCACCCCTAACTCTTGCCCCCCCCCCTGCTCTCAATCTGTAAGACCACATCTGCGAAGTCGGACACAATCATTCAATGAGCCAGTTCACTCGGAAACTCCCCCCCCCCCCCCCAAACACACATGCATAATAATATGCACAAGAGTGTGTGCTGTGCCGGTATAAAAGGAGCCAGGTAAAAACCTTTCTCCGTCATACCACACACAATGTTAACCCATGCACAATGCCAGTGATTGACATTCATGTGAATCACTCCACGTGTTCTTCACAAACAAACATACAGTCTGCATACCGGTGCACTGCACACAGCCAACTGTCAGTGTAATTCAGGAAACACAGAAGAGACAAGGAAATGGAGTGAAAACATCGTGTCAGTACAAGACACTCAAAATAATATTTTTTTATTGCAGGCAGTGTTATCAGCATGGCAGCGCTCAAGAATTGAGAAAAGATTGAAAAGTTTTTGAAAATTATCTGCTATAGACAGGCACCACTGGCAAGGAAAGCGCATACGGTCAACTCAGTGTTTTGCCTGGGCAAGAGGAAAATGGGCTTTGCACTGCCCCGTTATAGGCAAGTAGTTAACTGTAGCGGCTGAAAAATCAAGTTTTGTACAAGAAAAGAACACAGACTCAGTGATCACCGCCAGAGAGAATATATGCAAGGGCTGGTGCTGGCTATAACCATGGCAACTGTACATTGTCATAGTAACAAATCAGATCTGTCCATGAGGCTCGAGAGCACATTCAGGATCATCTACCAGCGGCTGTAGCTCGGACACCAACCTGCTATTATCCCCATACTCTGGAGAAAAGTAGAGTATCCTAAGCTTGCTACACTGGCGAACAGCCTGTACGAACTGGGCTAGTACACGTCGTTCCTCCGATCTAGGACCATACGTGAAGGTATATCCTAGGACATCCAGTACTTCCAGGTTCCTGTTAGAATGGAGAATTTCCAGAATGGACGTGAGCGGCACATCAGCACCGTACTCACCAGTGCATAACCGGGAAAGTGAAACATTCCGCAACTTCCTACATGAACTCAGCGCTTGGCAGATCAATGCAAAGCCGTCAATGCCGACTTTATTCTCATCTAAATCCACATCCTCCAGGCTGGACGATGCGGACAAAATGGCTGATGAAAAGACATTACCATCGGTACAGTCATTCCGAATCAAATAGAGCACACGTACATGTGTGTAGCGTGCCAAGCCATTAAGAATGCAGCGCATAGCAGTGCTGGGTAAGCCACAACCATAAAGGCACACTTCCTGCACGTCCACACAAGAATGGGTTGTGAGGAAATGAGCAATGGCAGTGCAATCTAACAGGCTGAGTTGCACAAGACTATAATTCAGAGAAAAGACCTGAGAGAAGAATGAACAATGGCCATTACAAGATGACGGACCTTGATACTGGCAGTGCTCTAGATAAGCTACTAACAAATCAGCTAGGCAACGGCGTTCTCCCTCTACAAGCGCAGGAGGCCGTATAGAAGCAGTAGTAGGAGCCGGGGCAGCTCCAGGTGACGATGGTGTCGATATCTCCGATTTTGCGCTTGTCATCGCATGCTGCTCACAATGCGATGCGGTCGCGGGATCCACTTTACGTACAGCCGACAGGAACACCTCTGCACTCGCCTCCGCTGCCTCGTTCTTCCATACGCTTACAAGAGTATCCAGGTACAAGTCATCCGTCAACTCCCTGCCTCGTGGCAGAGCATTGTCGACACGCTGACGACCACGTCCTTGCCCGGCGGTGCCAACCAGCAGCTGATCGGCGAGATCTTTCATCTTTTCAACTGACAGCGCCGATTTCAGCACCGCATGGATACGGTCCACGTCGTTGCTTTGCTTGGTTGGCTGAGAACGGCTCACAATGTCGTCGAGCAGGCGTGTATCAGTCTGGCTGCATGCACGTTGTGTACGATCGTCGTCGCAGATTATCCGCCACAGATGCTCCATGATGGCGACTGCGGGATTTGGCGGTGTGAGCGCGATCAGGAAACGCCAGAACATGGTCATGTGACCGCTGTAATGGCCGACTCTCCTCACCAGCCATGCAGCGTCCTTCTCGTCGTTCAGCATCTCGCTAGACACGTACCAGGCCGCCAAGAACTCCTGAAAGGACAAGTGAGCAAATCGATATTGCCGGTCTTCTGTTGAGCTGGTGCTCTTGTAAGCCATCAGCAATCCTAATTCAATTGCAGGCGCGCTTAGTTGTGCAGAAATGACATCCTCCTCGTTGAACACCATCTTTTGCTGAGCTAGCATAGATAGTGCAAAACCAGATAGCTCCTTCAGCACTTCTACCTCGTCCGTCTTGATGGCGGAAAGCGTCTTGTAGCGTTTACCCGCATGTCGTTCCATGACACGGCGAACAAGCGACTCGTACAGTCCTGTACTGGATTCCGGCAATTTACTACCGTCTCTGTCGTCCATGAACAATTCACAAGCCAGCGCAGCAAACAGAGGTGTACACATTAGCGACATTGTGCCCTCTTGTGAGCGGAGCTGCTTCAGCATAGCCTCGCCTTTCACACCGCCCACCACTTTCTTCACGTACAATTCAACGTTGTCTGGTGAGAATCCAACCACCTCCACTTGCTGTTGATACTCTCCACATTGCGACAGGGTATGAGCATCAGTACATGGTCGAGACGTCACCACCACATGCATATCACCACTACGCCTTCTCAACAGTAGATCACGCATGTATTCACTGCAGTTGTCCAACTTGCACTCATCCAGCCCGTCTAGCACAATGCAAAGACGGGACTTGTTGCTGCGAAAGAACTCGGACATCTCCTCTACCTCTTCTGTCTTCACATCCAGACTGGAGAATCGACGTGCCAGCAAGTCGCACAAGTTCGTAGCAGCTTGCACCTCGGCAAGCCGTAATTCCACTGCCAGTACCAGATCAAACTTTCCACGCCACAGCTCACCTTTAGACCAGAGGTATTCCAGCATGATCAGAAAGATCGTGGATTTGCCACAGCCAGCGCTACCAAACGCTAGTACATTCTTCATGTTTTCTTCCACGGGTTTCTTGGCACGCGGCTCCAGTAAACCAGAATCAGCTACCTCATGGTCACAGCCCGGGCGTGGCGCGGCCCCCTGATTGCAAGACCGCTCGCTGGTAGCGGAGAAAATATCTTCCAGTTCAATGCCACGCTCGGCCGTAGCGACCCTTTGCGGCTGAGCCTCGGAGAACAATTTCAACTGGCGTGCTCGTTCAGAACCAGACGAAAAGGACGATGACTCGTTACTGAAAAGTTCGGAAAGTTCCTCCTTTGTCAGCAACGTCAAGTTGACAAAAATATCTTTCAATGGGATTTTGGCATCGCTGGCAAGTCCACCGCTAATCTGAATACCAGCCTTCTCAACTGCCTTAGCCAGCAAATCACGGGCAGTTCGGACAGAAGCTGGCAGCTTCTGCTCGTCGGACGCCATGGGTCGCGGGCAGGTTTGCGTCGAAGTAGCTGCAAGGAGCACCAGGCAACAACATCGTGCAAGGAGACGCTACAATTATTATTTAAAATATTTTTACTTTGCCTGCATGACAGATGATTGTACGAATTCTGGGTGCACCGGTGGTCGGTGTGCGAGGAGGTGACGGTACGTGTTTAGCTCAGAGCTATCCTCGGACTTTGTAGTTGTTGCGTTGTTTTTCCACCGCTACAAATCATGCATTTAGTGAAGTCCTGTGCAGACTGTGGTAATGTCAATGGTGTAAATGTACTGATGTACGTACATGTACATATACGTGGTGGTAATGTCAATGGTGTAAATGTACTGATGTACGTACATGTACATATACGTGGTGGTAATGGCAATGGTGTAAATGTACTGATGTACGTACATGTACATATACGTGGTGGTAATGTCAATGGTGTAAATGTACTGATGTACGTACATGTACATATACGTGGTGCTGATGCACAAGTAGAAACACTTTTTACACTGCACTGTCTGTAAAATGAGTGAAACAGATTATTGAAATATTTATTTCAGGACTGTCTGGTACATGGTGTGCACTGCACGCATGCACTGATCTAAGCATTACCTAGTAGTAGTAGTAGCAGCAGCAGCAGCAGCAGCAGCAGCAGCAGCAGCAGCAGCAGCAGCAGCAGCAGCAGCAGCAGCAGCAGCAGCAGCAGCAGCAGCAGCAGCAGCAGCAGCAGCAGCAGCAGCAGTAGTAGTAGTACCTACTAGGCCCCGTGTAATATGGCGGCATTTTTTTGAGCATTTTCGGAACAATCCGCGAACCCAGCACTTTTGGCTCGTGATGCAACATGTTTCCTGGATTGGGGCAAAGGGAAGGAGGGCATGTAGCCTGGATTGGGGTAAAGGGAAGGAGGGCATGTAGCCTGGATTGGGGTAAAGGGAAGGAGGGCATGTAGCCTGGATTGGGGCAAAGGGAAGGAGGACATGTAGCCTGGATTGGGGCAAAGGGAAGGAGGGCATGTAGCCTGGATTGGGGCAAAGGGAAGGAGGACATGTAGCCTGGATTGAAGCAAAGGGAAGGAGGGCATGTAGCCTGGATGGGGGCAAAGGGAAGGAGAACATGTAGCCTGAATTGGAGCAAAGGGAAGGAGGGCATGTAGCCTGGATTGGGGTAAAGGGAAGGAAGGCATGTAGCCTGGATTGGGGCAAAGGGAAGGAGGGCATGTAGCCTGGATTGGGGCAAAGGGAAGGAGGGCATGTAGCCTGGATTGGGGCAAAGGGAAAGAGGGCATGTAGCCTGGATTGGGGCAAATGGAAGGAGGGCATGTAGCCTGGATTGGGGTAAAGGGAAGGAGGGCATGTAGCCTGGATTGGGGCAAAGGGAAGGAGGGCATGTAGCCTGGATTGGGGTAAAGGGAAGGAGGGCATGTAGCCTGGATTGGGGCAAAGGGAAGGAGGGCATGTAGCCTGGATTGGGGTAAAGGGAAGGAGGACATGTAGCCTGGATTGGGGCAAAGGGAAAGAGGGCACGTAGCCTAGATTGGGGCAAAGGGAAGGAGGGTATGTAGGCTGGATTGGGTCAAAGGGAAGGAGGGCATGAAGCCTGGATCGGGGCGAAGGGAAGGAGGGCATTTAGCCTGGATTGGGGTAAAGGGATGGAGGGTATGTAGCCTGGATTGGGGCAAAGGGAAGGAGGGCATGTGGCCTGGATTGGGGCAAATGGAAGGAGGGCATGTAGGCTGGATTGGGGCAGAGGGAAGGAGGGCATATAGCCTGGATTGGGACAAAGGGAAGGAGGGCATGTAGCCTGGATTGGGGCAAAGGGAAGGAGGGCATGTAGCCTGGATTGGGGTAAAGGGAAGGAGGGCATGTAGCCTGGATTGGGGCAAAGGGAAGGAGGGCATGTAGCCTGGATTGGGGTAAAGGGAAGGAGGGCATGTAGCCTGGATTGGGGCAAAGGGAATGAGGGAATGTAGCCTGGATTGGGGTGAAGGGAAGGAGGGCATGTAGCCTGGATTGGGGCAAAGGAAAGGAGGGCATGTAGCCTGGATTGGGGTGAAGGGAAGGAGGGCATGTAGCCTGGATTGGGGCAAAGGGAATGAGGGCATGTAGCCTGGTTTGGGGTAAAGGGAAGGAGGGCATGTAGCCTGGATTGGGGTAAAGGGAAGGAGGGCATGTAGCCTGCCACCTTCGAGCTACTGTAAAACCGGACACTTTCGGTGGAGATCTATTTTCGGTTACTTCGGTAAAGGTAATTTTTACCTAAAAATAAAACGCGATCTAAAATTCCACACAGCCATGCCCCCCCCCCCCCATACCACACAGCCATGCCCCCCCCCCCCCATACCACACAGCCATGCCCCCCCCCCCCATACCACACAGCCATGCCCCCCCCCATACCACACAGCCATGCCCCCCCCCCCCCCCCATACCACACAGCCATGCCTCCCCCCCATACCACACAGCCATGCCCCCCCCCATACCACACAGCCATGCCCCCCCCCCCCATACCACACAGCCATGCCCCCCCCCCCCCCCCATACCACACAGCCATGCCCCCCCCCCATACCACACAGCCATGCCCCCCCCCCCCCATACCACACAGCCATGCCTCCCCCCCCCATACCACACAGCCATGCCCCCCCCCCCCCATACCACACAGCCATGCCCCCCCCCCCCCCATACCACACAGCCATGCCTCCCCCACCCATACCACACAGCCATGCCCCCCCCCCCCCACCACCACACAGCCATGCCCCCCCCCCCATACCACACAGCCATGCCCCCCCCCCCCATACCACACAGTCATGCCCCCCCCCCCCCATACCACACAGCCATGCCCCCCCCCATACCACACAGCCATGCCCCCCCCCCCCCCATACCACACAGCCATGCCCCCCCCCCATACCACACAGCCATGCCCCCCCCCCATACCACACAGCCATGCCCCCCCCCATACCACACAGCCATGCCCCCCCCCTCCCATACCACACAGCCATGCCCCCCCCCCCCCCCCATACCACACAGCCATGCCTCCCCCCCATACCACACAGCCATGCCTCCCCCCCCCCCATACCACACAGCCATGCCCCCCCCCCCCATACCACACAATGTGCAAAATGCATTTTCGGATCTGGAAAAATAGTTTACCGAGATTTTCGCGCTACCGAATCGCTGATTTTGGGAAATACCGAAATATGACACCACCGAAAGTTCCCAGGGTTGCAGTATCTTGTTGGGGATTGGGGCAAAGGCAAGGGCGTGTAGCCTGTCACCTTACAAAGGGAAGGGCGTGTAGCCTATCACCTTACAAAGGGAAGGGCGTGTAGCCTGTCACCTTACCTGCATCCAGCTGAGGACCCGGCCGCCGAAGAAGTTGAACCATTTGCTCATGCCTGCCATCATAGCCCAGCGTCTTGACGACATTACACAGCTTCTGGTAAGCATCCCGGCCTCCAGCGACGATTGATTTGACAAGCTCTTCGTTGTGATCACTGTTGGCCTGAGTCCGTTTCAGTGTGTCAATCGTAATGCGATCCTTGATGAGGTGAGCCTGTATGGCCGCATTGCGCAGTCTCTCCGCAGGCACTTCATTCAGCCATGGCTGAATGTCACAGATGAACGTTTCCGAGTAAAACGGGTTACCAGCTGGAAATGCAAGCAAATGCAAAGCATTAAAAAAACTTGAAGCACACTGCACCGTGATAACTCAACAGTGGTGTGAAAAGAAATCCAGCCCACAGTTCTGTTGGACGCCGAAGAACGGAGAGCCGAAGAACGACCAGGCTAGAATTTCACCAAGCACAGCATACCAATGTATACACGGTGACTCAACTGTGCATAGACTGTAATACATGTAAAATACGAACAGTCTAGGCTAGGAGGCTGACCCCCCCCCCAGTTCTTCAGGGACCGACATTACTGTAATGATTGCAGCAGCAGCAGCAGCAGCAGCAGGAGGAGCAGCAACAGCAGCAGCAGCACTGAGCAGCAGCAGCAACAGCAACAGCAGCAGCAACAGCAGCAACAGCAGCAGCAGGAGCAGCAGCAACAGCAGCAGGTGCAGCAACAGCAGCAGGTGCAGCAACAGCAGCAGGTGCAGCAACAGCAGCAGCAGTAGCAACAACAGCAGCAACAGCAGCAACATCAGCAGCAACAACAACAGCAGTACTCGCGGCAGCAATAACAGCAGCAGCAGCTGTCGCGAATCGCGAGCCGGACAATCACCAGTCCACAACTCCTTATTTGTGCATGTTTGCGCCTCGTGCGCCTAAAATCTGCTATGCGTACTGTACTACCGTACGCTGTTTTTTCTCATAAATTATTTTCTCTTCAGGGTGCTAGTGCCGAAATGGGCCAGCACCGTGCTCACCTTTCTTCGGTAGTATTCATATTTGGTTACAGTGTGCCCATAATAGTGTTGCTGCTATCTTTCCCTTGAAAGCAAGGCTCTTTCCGGTTGGTGAAAGGCTGCCGAACCTTTACTTCATTATCATCAACTTCATTACCTGAAAGCTTACTCGTAGCCTTGACCAGAGTCAAGCTGCAAAAGCCTTAGCTCTTGTTCTGTGTTTATGGACTGACTCATAATCAGCCAGTGACACACAACAGCAGCAGCAACAGCAACAGCAACAGCAACAGCAACAGCAGCAGGAGCATCTCTGGCCCTGCTTCAGCATATCATACATTGGTATGATGGTGGTCCTAGCAGTTCACATACCATCCATGCTGTAGCTTCTGCAAAACCTCTAGTGTCATGACACATCCATGTTCCCTCATCAAGCACACCTGCATGGAAACACAATGAGGAGACAGGCAATGCGAAGACAGGCAATGAACAGACAGACACGTGGGTAAGCAGTCAGTGAGCAGGCAGACAATGAGTAGGCAGACAGTGAGTAGGCAGATAGTGAGTAGATAGACAGTGAGTAGGCAGACAATGAGTAGGCAGACAGTGAGTAGATAGACAGTGAGTAGGCAGACAGTGAGTAGACAGACAGTGAGTAGGCAGACAGTCAGTAGGCAGACAGTGAGTAGACAGACAGTGAGTAGACAGACAGTGAGTAGACAGACAGTGAGTAGACAGACAGTGAGTAGACAGACAGTGAGTAGACAGACAGTGAGTAGGCAGACAGTAACAAACAGTGCTGTAAACCTAGTCTTGCAAGTGCTAGCGATAGCACATGTACAGTGTACCATCCAGTCTTGCAAATAACAGTCACACCTGCGTTTGCCGCCCCCATGTAACAAGCCGGGAATCCCGCCTTGACTAGACAAATCCGTATGCACCGACAGCGCTGTGGGTCGAATATGCATCGCTGGATCAAGCGGAATCCTGTCATATCAGGACGGTCTCTACTGCACCAAGGGCATCCGGTTTGGGCAGGTTTTATTGTACCAGCAGGAGTACCTTAAACCCAGAGTGCACAGCTTCTGACCTTGTCTACATGAGTGTCCAGTGTCCGTCATTTATTATTATTTATTATTGCAAATTACGCTTAGTAATTGCACAATGTATAAAAACCAGCATTTGCCAAATGGAAGGAAGAATGAGGAACGAGTTGGAATGAGGTGCTTATACGCATGCAACTGCAGAATAGGTGAAACAGAAAATATCAAAACAGTCACCTAAAAATAAAAGAACGGGTTTGAGTTTTATTTGTTGAAGTAGAAGTGTCTGTCATGGCCACAATACTAAAACCTGCACTCGTAGGTCATACTTGATGCAGGTGTAATAAGCCATTATTCTAACGAGGCGCATATATAACGATTTCCCAAAATTGACTAGTTTACGTGTACCAAAGGTAACGATTCTCACTCACTCTCTACGCTCAATAGGACAGTATATGTATCGATTTCTGTATAACGATTTCTATTTTAACGACAGATTTCTCCTCGTTAACTCGTTAAAGAGTTAGCACTTCGTTTATGGCTTTTACAGTACTGGTGTATTCATACCAGGGAGTAGTAAAATAGTTACTCGATTCGTATTTCCCGCTCCTTCACCATGGCAATGAGAGCCAATCAAGTATAGAAGAGCGCATGCTCCGGTGGTTCTCTGGTGTTGTGTGTTGTGTCTTCCTTCTTGTCTACTCTCTTGTCTTAATACTGCGTCCACATAATTATTCAATCCTACAAAACCCCTGTGTTCTGGAAGTCTGAGGGGACTTTATGTGGCGGGAAATGACGTAGTGCATACAACTGTGCTGCAGTTGTCCAGCAGCGGGAGATCTGCTTGTACGCACTACATCACCAAAATGCTGTTATATCAAGAAATTTCTCCGCGACAGCAACCCATTCGGAGCTGCGCACTCTGTACACCACATTTTCTGGGGTGCTAGCCAAGCAGGCAGGCATAGTGTGATGGTCTAAGACCATGGCTGAGAAACAGAGGGTACCATGTTCTAGTCCTGCTTGGAAGCGGAAGGATTTTTTGTGCGCTGAAGCCGAGACCTCAGGTTGGCGGAGATGCTCCAGTTTCACCACCACAGGTATGTCGGCAGCCACCTCTATCATGCAATATTCTGTTCTCGAGGTTCGTGGCTTCTCGTAAAAAAATCCAGACGTGCTGCGACCCACAGTTAATTGGGAACTCGTGGCCTGGCACGAGGGAAGCATGGAGGCAGCGAACAGCTATGTCAATTGAGATCCAGACTGATGTACATTAATTTTGCAGCCCACAAGACCACACATGTGCACTGACACTCAGCTGTGCACAACAACATCAAAATAAATAATTATACAGCCATGGCCAAAGAGATCCAACCCGCACGTCAAACTGACGAAGGCAGCGCCGCGCTTCCATTAGAGAGGTTGCGCACAACGAAGATTTGTAAGATTTTAACCGTCCGCGTTCGAGTGACGAAAGTTGCTGCGAAGATCCGTCCAAACACGACCAAAACAGAGTAGCTCTACGAAAATATATTTCGCTACTTGGAGTACTAAAATACTGATATTTTACAACTCCCTGTCTCGACTCTTCGCATCCACGCGTCGACCCACTACGAAAAAGTTCACGCGTTGTGTGCAACCTCACGGCTTATGGGTATTTGTTAGCTTTTTTTCGTTAAAAATACTCGTCACAGCGCTACGAATTTTCGTTGTGCGCAACCTCTCTATTATCAATTACACCACGAACGGTCCACAAACCCATCCAAGTGACACGTGCGCAGCATGAGACTTGGCACTGCTTTCGGCTCGCGGGGTCGGATTCTTCGGCCACAACTACAGTTCTTTTCTCTGCAGTACCAGCGCTTTGGCCGAGTGGTTGTGGGCTTGCCTGCGAATCACAAGGTCCCGAGTTGGAGACCCGTGCTGGGAGCAGGGAGCGTGGAGTGTGCTAACAAATGCGGTGATGCATACGCGAACCACTTTACATGAAAGGAGCTGTGCCGACACCCACGGTCAACTGGGTACTCACTACTCGGAGTGAGGGTAACATGGACGCAGCTAGCGAGGTATTCGCCCCCTTGTCGCGCATTGGTTGTGAGAGTTGCCACCTCACCCTCGCCAGTAGGCGCTGCATCTGCCACCCTAGTATCACAGGCATGGTGGTGGCCTGGCACGAGCAAAACTTCCTAAGCTGGTTGTGTTTCTCAATACAATTGTACAGTCAACTTCGCTAATAACGACTGCGGATATAACGACAATTCGCGAATAGCGACAGAATTTCCATGCCCAGAGCAAAGTCCCATCCCATTGTTATACATATAATGAGACTTCGGGTATAACGACACTTCGCGAATAAGGACACCTTTTTGATGCCTCGCCGAGTGTCGTTATAAGCGAAGTTGACTGTATAGCCGGTGGTAACGCAGACGTGCGAACTTTACTTTTTTTACAATTCTCTGCGCGGAAAGCATACATACTTGTAGGTTTGGATTTCCTTTGCCAAACAACAGGGGTGCAAGTACATGTACATGTATGTACAGTGCTGTTCAATGCAATCCAGTCGCATCGCTCAAGTTTGCACCTTGCATCATTTCGCCGCCCACTGTTCGCAGGTCCAGGGCTGCGCAACGCCCGGCGCGTACTTGCGTGACACGGCGCGTTTTCATTGAGTAACACCGTATGTACATGTACACCCCACCGTTAGGCGCTGCATCTGCCGCTAGGGTTTACTGGGGGGGGGGGTTAGCGGCCGTCGTGAGTTCCCTTCGGGAACGGACACGATAATTTACTCTCTTTTTTTTACATGTACATGTACAAATTCACGATGCCTTACTGGGTGAGCGAAATCCACGAGCGACTAGAACACCATGATGGCGCACACACGATCAGCCATTCTCCACGACCCACCGCATCTCCAATCGATGCATGGTCACACTTAGCAGTCGTTACTTGTACTTGTAGCGCTAGCAGCAGGATACAGACTACAGTAGGTATGGAGCAGTGCAGGTAGTTCTAGGTCAGTTCAACCATGTACAGATGGTCAGTTGGGATGGCAGACGTATAGCAGGTGAGCTACTAGTGCTAGTAGGGCGCTAGGACATACGCATAAACTCCCTGTTGATACTAGTACCTGGATATATCCACCGCCGTGTTCCAGGTCGTTAGAGGCCACGGTGAAGTCGCCGTGTGAGGGTGTGGACGGCCGAATAGAAGCAGGATACAAACTTCTTTTTTTTAATTGTCAACGCAGAGCACGCTACCAATCATCCAATGAGTGCGAGTTGAAAGAGAGACGTATCGCACATGCACAGCCCCATGGCGGGGCAGATTCGGGCCAGAGAATTATACTATTTCACACGGCCACTGAGCCGCTGGACGTGAGAAAGTCTCCTGGAATTCGGAAAACAGTACAACGCAGCTCTGCAACTGCCACGGTACCGCGGTGCGTCCTGCTCTATTTACAAACGTTGCATTGTAGAAATGTTCGGAGACGAAAGACAACAATGCGAGTTATATGGACAGAGGTTTTAGCGCAGAGCATCGACTCTTCTTCAGCTTCTCTCGCTCTCCCCTGCTGTCCCTAGCCTATTCTTTCACTACAATCATAGATCTGAGCGGCTAGAAATATTCTTCTTCCTTACGAAAGACTTTCGTTTCTGTCAGGACACTACATGTTACGTATGTATACAGTCTACACTAGCAGTCACTGAGTCAGTGTTGTCTGTTGAGAGCAGCGACTCCCTGGCTAGCTGAGACTGAGCATGAGAGTCCACCACAAAGAAAAGTCAATGCATATCACCAAGAGTAGATAAACAAGAGTGTGCAACTCCGGATGGATTGGCCCGGCACGGCGGAATTTTTTGTTGACGTAATCTTTTCGACGACGCACGCGCTGCGAGCGTTTTGGAGAGTTTTCCCTCGTGCACTTGGCTGGGCTTTACACTACAAGGTCGGTGCCCAGCACGTGCTCTCACACTGCTCTGCGGCAAAGCCGCGTTTCTCTGAAAAAAGGTGACGTAAACAAAAAATTCCGCCGTGGGCGCGGGGTATCTGCAGATTGTGCAGGAGAGATCCGGAGTTGCACACTCTTGTTTATCTACTCTTGATATCACCATGATCACGGCCAGGGGATCCCGGGAGTGTACTACTAGTACAGAGCTGGCAACTGAAATCCGACCCCCTGGGCGGCGCCGCGCGCCGCCCAGGTGGTCGGATTTCAGTTGCCAGCACTGTAGTACTACTACAGTGCTGGCAACTGAAATCCGACCCCCTTGCCGGCGCGGCGCCCCAGCAAGGGGTCGGATTTCAGTTGCCAGCACTGTACTAGATATTGTAGGCCCTGCACTGCACAGACGATACACGCGCGCATGCGTGTAAAAACAAAATGGCGTCACGATTTTAGAAAGAAGTGCTCATGTCAGCGGGTACTGTACTGTTGAACCAGGGAGTCGTATAGACGACTCCCTGGTTGAACTAACTTGAAGATTGCTGCTGATGCTGGCGTTTCCAGTTGGCTAATGGGTAGTTGTTGTTGTTGTTTATTTATTTTACATCGCATGGCAAACGGGCAGTTCTGCCCAATATTATGAAAGCGATGACAACCAGTACAAGAGTAAGAAGAGTCAGAAATGAAGAGAAAATAAAATGAAAATAAAAATACGAAAACGGAAGTAGCAATGAGGGGAGGCAGGGTCAAGACGAGCAGAAAAAATGGATCTCAAATTTACAAGTCGGGTCATCGTAGCATGATTCTATCGAGTCTCATCAGCAGGTTACGAAAGCCATTACATTTAAAGGGGCACTCCGGCTTCATTTTCGACGCCGAGTTTTCGATGCCAAGACGAAGGTAGGTGAAAGAGAAGACCCCTCGAACAAGAACGAGTCTCCAGAAGCGATCGAGTCGAGCAGGAAGACGACTTTTGAATTTCGACCGAGCGAGGGCTGATGACGTAATGAGGGATTAGCTTGCCAGTGGAAATGCATCTGCGCACATACATTTCACACACTTTTTGGCCAATTTTCACCCGAAGAAGAGGTTGTTTGCTATGTTCTCCCAACGCCGTGAGCGATCCCGCCTTCTATACCCTTCCAGATACCCTGAAGGTCCTCCAGAGGAGAATTTATCTCCATCAAAGCGTTGTTGATCCGCTAAATTGGTCTCGAGACATATTCACCCAGTGCAGTGCTGATACATGTAGAATGTTGAATCTGTGATAATTGTCGACGATGGAGAGAGAGAGGCTGATAGCCACTGTCGCAGGGAGAGTGAAGCTGCTGGAAGTAACAACGGGGAGCCCGTTTGTATCACCTGAACAACCAGACTTCAAAGCAGCTTGACCAAATCGGAGGGTGCCTCGTTGCTTATCGTGAATATTACACCGACATGAATTACTACAAGTATACTGGTGAGTTTTTATCTTGTTTTGTTCGTATGCTAGTACCCTGGACTGGAGTTCTCGTTAGCAAATTCCTATTCCCTGGCGTTTTCTAAACATTCCGTGTAGGACTGAATACGTGATCAAGTATTCCGATTTGGGTAGATGTGGAATTTGGACATGTATTTTATAAAAAAAATCCTAATAGAGCGTTTGTAGAGAAATGGTTGCCCAAATACAACAAAATTTATTCTGCAGTTCTACAACTAACTTGTACTGAAATCCAGTCAAAGTAAAAATGATTCTTCATGACTGTTGGGGTCAATGAAATCTGATCCAGGCATAACGAATGTTGACGCCTGCCACCCCGGGAACGAATGCCCATTTGGCGGGGGATACCAAAGTACTCGAAAGTAGTGCGTGTTTCAATGTGGCATGGAAGTTTTATATGATCTCTGGTCAATGCAACATACGATAGCCATCATGAATTGCAGGCCTCGAACGCAACTCCGACCAGAATTGGCAGTTCCCTAAGCTAGATGCTTTATAATTCCATGGCCCCAGCTGTAGTTATATAGAGGGTTTTTTGCACATTATTCTTATACTCGATAGGTTTATACTGATGGCCACAAACAACGGCAGTTCAAACTTCACTGATGTGTTCATGAGCTGAGAGATTTCTCTCCACTATTTCTGTTGTGCACACAGGTCTGTCCAATATGCATTGACCGTATTGGGTATGGTACCTGCTCTGAGAAGGGAATCGCTGGAGCCACAGTCCAACTATGCAGGCTTTCAAGAAACAGAGAGGAGCCATCTTTGCAAGCTGATACCTGATGTGTACCGACAGAATTCTCACGAGATACCTTACAGACTACGCCTGGTGTATACTTCATAGTATTCCTTCGACTACTGTCTAGAATCAAGTCGACTGAAACAAGTTCAAACAACTCTGGCTTCAAACGAGCCGTCAATTAGACAAACAAAACAGTCTCTCATATACTAGAGCACTCTGACAACTCACGACCTATTCCTAACGATTGCCACCGCTTATAAATATGTAGAGTACTGATTGGAATATGCTCACAATCTCAACTATTCAGTGCTATAATTATTTGAACTATGTGTTCCTTCCATAAATGTTGCATCCACATATAATCCACAGTGCTGCAAAGTTTCAGAGTTCTGAGGGTATCAAACAAAATTATTTCAAATACAGTGAAATTGTTCGTGGACATTATAGCGTAACTTGTAGTTCCCTGGTCCTTTTCTTTGCTATAAATTAATCCTTTGCTCTCTAGCCGCCGGCGAGTCCAACAGTAAAATTGTTAGTTCATATTTATGTGGGTATGTGTGTGTGTGGGGGGATTGAACATATTTCTATATAAGGGACCTGCAACTGTAATACCACAGTACAGTAGATAGCAAATATGTAGAAAACAGAAATGCATGTTCCCATCATTGTACATGGACGGGCGCAGCAGGCCGAAGCTATCAGCCAGAACAGGATTTACAATCGCCTAGAGATACTTGAGCTATTCCAGTATT
The DNA here is from genome assembly GCF_964019385.1 of Sycon ciliatum. Classification (NCBI taxonomy): domain Eukaryota; kingdom Metazoa; phylum Porifera; class Calcarea; order Leucosolenida; family Sycettidae; genus Sycon; species Sycon ciliatum. The sequence continues at coordinate 21,051,186 of NC_088653.1, read as the reverse complement.
CTCCGTGAGCTGTCCCATTCCACAATGGTTCATGGCTTCATGCCACCATTATTTCTGGTAGTATCCATGTGCATAATTCCAAGACCATCTCGGATTCTTCAGCAATTTGTGCCACGGCAAAAGACAGAGCTCGACTCGGTCACTGGGGCTGTCAAACTTCGCATCACAAATGATCTTCAATTTCTCATCTGTTTCAAGTATATGTACTGCCATGACTTGACCATGCTTCATCCACAGCTGGGCGAAGATTGTGGCGTTGAATTCCATAGCGCACCTTCTTGCTGCCATGCAGGAGTATGTTGAGAGAAGTGAACACATTTTTACTAAAAAAAAACAGCCACTGAAGAGGATAGCATTAGCAATAGCCTTGGGTGAATTTCCTGCGGGTACACGTTGTTGGTAGGTCTACTGGTCGGTCTCCATATCGTCAAGTTCAGAAATCACCTGTACTACACATCTTGTAGAAGGGATCCTGATCGAAAAATTTTCTGATCATAAAATTCACTAAACTGAGGGCGAGACAAATAGTCAGTACTCCCCGAGTCCGTCTAGCTGCTTTGATCAAGTGATGCTAACAAGCTCCCCGTTGTTACTTCCAGCAGCTTCACTTTCCCTGCGACAGCGGCTATCAACCTTTCTGTCCATCGTCGACAATTATCACAGATTCAACATTCTACATTTGTCAGCACTGCACTGGGTGAATATGTCTCGAGACCAATTTAGCGGATCAACAACGCTTTGCTGGAGATAAATTCTCCTCTGGAGGACCTTCAGGGTACCTGGAAGGGTATAGAAGACGGGATCGCTCACGACGTTGAGAGAACATAGAAAACAACCTCCTCTTCGATTGAAAATTGGCCAAAAAGTATGTGAAATGTATGTGCGCAGATGCATTTCCACTGGCAAGCTAATCCCTCATTACGTCATCAGCGCTCGCTCGGCCGAAATTCAAAAGTCGTCTTCCTGCTCGACTCGATCGCTTCTGGAGACTCGTTCTTGTTCGAGGGGTCTTCTCTTTCACCAACCTTCGTCTTGGCATCGAAAACTCGGCGTCGAAAATGAAGCCGGAGTGCCCCTTTAACCGAAGTAGAATACGCGTAGCATGCGTTTGAATTCACGGACAGAGGCTATGGACTTCATGCAGTCGGGCAGGCCATTCCAGAGTCGGCAGCTGGCTAGAAGCGGTCGGCATGCGCCAGAAGCACTGTGGGCCAGGGGGAGGGGAAGGTTGCGTCCCAATTGACCTCGAGTGGTCATGCCTGTCGGCGGGCCTTGCAATACAATTCGGGACGACAACAGCTCACTGACGATTCCAGAACGGATTCTAAATGTCAGGAGTCGGAGCTTGCATTCCCCTCGTTCCAGCACTGGGCAGACACCCAGCCTGGTGTACAGGGGAAGAGTGTGGGCCAATGGGTGCTCATCGGCCACGCAACGGATGCAACGTTTATCCAGTTTGGCTACTGTGTTCCGCTGCTCAGCGGACAGTCCTGGGAGAAACGCATTCGACGCATATAGAATATCCGGTATGACAAGGGCAGAGTAATACAGCATCGCCTGCCGCACTGTTAGGCAGTGCCGGATCTGGCGGAGGATCCGCAGCTTCATAGCCGTGCGTCGGACGATAGAGGTGACTTGCGGTGACCAGCGAAGATTTTCGTCCAGAGTGACTCCGAGGTAGCGAGCCGTACTGGTCTGGGCAAGAGGCGTGCCAGTGCAAGTAATGTGGAGGTCGAGGTGTGCCTGCCGTCCAGCTTTGATTGCAAGCACTTGCGTCTTTCCGGTGTTGAGGATAAGCCCTTTGGCATCGAGTAGCCTGGCGACAGCCGACACTGCTGCGGAAAGGGTGATGTTGATGGCGTGAGCGCTAGCGTGGCTCAGGTACAGCATGATGTCGTCCGCGAACATTAGTGTACGCACCGGGTCAGCTACTGATGCGACACATCTCGTGTAGATCGCGAATAATATCGGACCAAGCACGCTTCCCTGGGGGACACCGCACGTGCAAGCTGTTTCCTCTGAGCGTGTACCGTTGGCAGTGACCACACACTGGCGTCGTGCGCTGAGGTAGTCCGCAAACCAGTCCAGTGCCGTAGAGGAGACACCAAGTTCGAAGAGATCCTGGAGCAAGGTCTGATGTTGGACCTTGTCGAAAGCTTTGCTCATATCAATGAGCACCACGCCGGTATGCAGGTGCTGGTCTGCGGCTTCGTAAAATTGATCCACAGCCAACAAGACTGCGTCCTCTGTGGAGTGGTGGGCTCGGTAAGCGAATTGCTCGGCGGGAAGGAGGTCATGTTCGGTTAGGAGCACACAGAGCCTTTTATGCACAATCCTTTCCAGGATCTTTCAAACAACCGGGAGCAAAGATATAGGGCGGTAGTTCTTAGCAGTTTCGGGGTCTCCTGCCTTGAAAATGGGGCGAATATGGGCCAATTTCAGCATCATCGGAACCTTTCCCATGGCCAGTGACGCGTTCATCAAGATAGTCAGTGACGGGGCCAGGACCCGAGCGCAGTGTCGCAACACATAGCAGGGAATTCCGTCGCTACCCAAATGGCTGAGCCTCTGTCCGGGATGGTCTCGCCCTGCGATGTGGCTGGGGTATTACGATCAAGTACTAGATTAGAGAGTTTTAGCAACTCGTGAACGAGTGGACCTCTCGACTCGAGTCTCTACGAGTCGGTGGCAGGGAGCCCTACATTGACTGAGGCTACATACATTGGTATGCGTAGGGCCGCCTGGTCGGTGGTCGACTCGGGTGCCTGGGTTCGAGTCTCGTTGTGTGCTGCAATCGGGGTTCGTTTCGCACGAATCAAGCCAAGGGCAGTTGATTCGTTATGCAACAACGAGACTCGAACCCAGGCACCCGAGTCGACCACCGACCAGGCGGCCCTACGCATACCAATGTATGTAGGGCTCCCTGCCACTGACTCGTACTCGTAGAGAGGTCCACTCGTTCACGAGTTGCTAAAACGCTCTATTGTCGTATTGACGGCCTCCCACCAACTAATACTTGTGTGTGTGGTAGAGACATGTCTGTCGACCATGCATTGACATGCCCTACAGGGGGTTATCCAAGTCTGCGACACAATGAGCTTCGTGATGTGCTGGTGGAGGTGATGACTTCTTCTGCCATCCCGGATGTTCAAACAGAGCTACCGCTTTTGCCATTGGATGGTGAACAACTTCACGGCGCCACCGCTACTCGTGCTGCAGAAGCTCGCTTGGATATCCGTGCAAGGGGCTTTTGATCGCCACAGCAATATGCATTCTTTGATGTGAGGGTTAGTTACTTACTCACCCCTCGGCGTCTTTGTTGTCGCGACAGGAAGTCCTTGCACAGATTTCCCGAAATGAACATAAGAAGAAGCGGGCCTATCTTCAGCGTGTTGTCGATGTCGAGAGGGGGTCATTCACTCCGCTCGTATTTTCGACAAACGGCATATGCGGCGCGGAGTGCTCTCGTTCAGTTTCCAGCACTGTACATCTAAATACTGTACTGGGCAAAGATAGCAATCTTAGATGGAAATTCAGATTCCTAGAACAATACGACTGACTACTGATGATCAGGTGCATGAACATTTTAAAATTATTTCCCAAGACAAAGGCGACTCAGAGTGGCAATGGTTCTAATTACTTGGGGGTAATACTTCTCTTTCTCTCTCTCTCTCTCTCTCTCTCTCTCTCTCTCTCTCTCTCTCTCTCTCTCTCTCTCTCTCTCTCTCTCTCTCTCTCTCTCTCTCTCTCTCTCTCTCTCTCTCTCTCTCTCTCTCTCTCTCTCTCTCTCTCTCTCTCTCTCTCTCTCTCTCTCTCTCTCTCTCTCTCTCTCTCTCTCTCTCTCTCTCTCTCTCTCTCTCTCTCTCTCTCTCTCTCTCTCTCTCTCTCTCTCTCTCTCTCTCTCTCTCTCTCTCTCTCTCTCTCTCTCTCTCTCTCTCTCTCTCTCTCTCTCTCTCTCTCTCTCTCTCTCTCTCTCGCTAATAAGGTGCCCTGCAAGACGGCTTGGCCTGGCCTTAGGCCTGTGGAATTGCCCTATCAAACATTTGAGTCAAAGACTCACGCTGCTATCTAGTGTTCACGAGCTGTTTGTCGCGCTGGAAACGGAGCGTCTCTGTAAGTTTGTATCCCTGGTGATGTTTGTGCCTGAACAGCACTGTATAGTATACACGTATTAGTGGTGCTATTCAGGCACAATCTTCCTCCGCCTACTCAAGCTCAACTGATGAGGGGTGAATTGCCCGAAACACTGTGTATTGAGCAGGGAGTTGTGCTTTCTTGCAGGTTTGCCGAGTGGACGGTTCGATGGACTTCTAGTGTGCTCTGGATGGCAGTCGTGAGTCAGTCAAGTGAGAATTCAAGTCGGCAGGAAAACCGCGAGCTCCCATGTAGGGAGCAACACACTCTTCCCCTACTATCGCCGAAGTCGCACCAACCTCTTCTTCAAATTCGAACTCGGATGGTGAGCCAATATAGTTATGATGAAGTTTTGTGCCATTTTGTCGCACTCGCTGACTCTATAAGATCTGGTTACGTTGGTGGACAGTTCGTCACAACTCGTAACATTTTGTCCTGTTCCTTTCTTCATCATAACCTCTTCTTCAAATAAATAATACTTTAAAAAGAGTACAATCACAATGTCTAATGGTGTTTCTTGACAAGATATACATCATGTACATGATTGTACAGTTCACTGTTAATGTTGTGCTGTCTGCATAATACCCAGCCGAGTGGCAATGGCGAGCTAACTTACTTCATGCTGTATCCTTCCAGTTGCTGTTTCCTGTCGGTAATCGACCGAGGATGCACTCGTACATGCACTGTTACACGTACATTGTACAACAAAGTTTTTTCCCCGCTATTTTAATGGTCCGTGGATGCGTGAGCAGCATGCAGAGAGACTCTGCTCTGGCTATACTAGGGATCGGAAGAGTGTCACAGCGGTGACATTTGATTTTGCGCATAGTCATCATATATGGTGCTAAAATATTATTATACATGGTGCCAGCGGCTCCCAGCCGGCAAATATTCGGTGTCATGACACGCCCTTGCTGACTAGGCCTATGCGCGGTGTGCGCACTATCCCTCCCTAACTCCACCATCACCAGCAATGATTATGTGTAGCGCGTGTGCTGAGAGAGCTAGACTAGAGCCGTAGAGGGAAAGTTTAGTGCTGGTCACCATGGTCACTGTGCTGCAGATCATACCATACCAGCCACTGAGAGTGAAATCTACACTTCACTACGTATCAGTAGTACAGTGCAGTACGTTCAAGTTAGTTAGTTGGTAGAGACACGTGACCATCTGTGGGTGAAAGAAACCATGAAACTCTGAGTCACACCAAAAAAAAGCTCTAGTTTTCCGTTGTGATGAAGAAGGAGGGAGGGAGAGAGAGAGAGAGAGGGGGGGGGGGGGGGGGAGGAATCACCACTGAGGCACAGCTGAACTGGTCACATGGACTTGTAACTACTTGTTGTTAGTACATGTAATACCATTGTAACTACATGTAACTGTTACTCACTCACTACACCTGTCACGTGACTGTAGTGGGCTTCTACTAGTACTGCAGTCCGTAGTACAGGAGAGGCCGTAAATCATGGTATGGTGGGTATCAGGGAGTCGTAAAATGCCGATATTTTACGACTCCCTGGTGGGTATGGTTCGGGTGGGGTGGATATAACCAGGGTATTGTACTACTCCCTGGACATAACCGTTCTCAGTAGCAGGTCATGGTAGATGCTAGAGATAAACAGCGGGGACCGCGCTCTTCCCCCGGCATCATGGACACCAGGACAGACCCACGCACCTGCTCAGCGCAGTCAGTAGCATGCAGATCTATATCTACGACGTCTAAGATCTGCCTCCAACTGACTCCATATCCATGCATGCCATTGTGGAGTAGCAGCATGCAGTGAGGCTTTGTATCAAATTTTGTATTGTATTTATCTAATTAAGGATTCCCCAAGGGCTGTTCGCCTGTCGAGGGGTTTCCTATTTTCGCCTGAGTGATGAGATACGTGGGAAGGGAAAATTGGTAAGAGAGGCAGGAAGAAAAAGAAGAGAAAAGCAGAAGAAAAGTTGAGTTGTCTCGGATGGAGAGCCAAGGGTAAATTTATAGTAAAGAAAAAAAGGACCAAGAAACTACAAGTTACGCTATAATGTCCACTAACACCACCAGTTACTAAACAATCAGCTCATGCGATAACATTGCACGACACAAAAACTGAGTTATCTGCACCAGCCAAAACCCATGATAAACATACAATTGACTGTAAGAACAGTCAGTACTCAATAACGTTACATCCAAGCCTGATGCATCATACTATCAAGAGTACATAACCCGTACTCTTGATCCTATTCATACTCATACTCATAGGCGCGCGGCCGCGAAATGAAAACTGCCACTCAGTATGAGTATGAGTGCATGTCACGTGACATTACCCTGGTGTTCTACCCTTACCATGCTTACGGGGTGTGTCACTGATTATGCTTTATAGGGTAATAAGCCGATTAGCCCCCTCCCCTGTATGTTACTCTTGCCTATATCATAGTGGACTGTACTCGTACTCCTGCCGTCCTGGTCACGCAGAGTCGTATACTGAATTTAAGGCCGTGCTCACGTGTGTTCCTTCTCCTTTCTACATTTGATATTGCCTTTGCTTTGGCTCTCAGCATCAGACTCAGAGTCTCACTCTAGTCGTAGGCCAGTTTGTGACAATCCTCGTCCTGTGCAGCACACTATGAGAGAGTTATAACATTTCCAGACGCTTACTAAATCTGAGCAGCACCGTCCCATACTACTAGACTACTAGTGGATACAGAATGGAGGGCAGTGGGTAGTACAGTATTATGATTATTTTTATAGGTGATAAGGTATGGGTGGGAGCAGTGGCCAGGTGTCGCTCAATTTAAAAATAATAGTCTTATAGAAGTTATACTAAATAGTAACAGACTCAGTGTGCATTGTATGGACAGGTACCTACACTCATCGTGATAAGTTATGGTGTTGGTGGATTGGTGGCTAGGGAGGTGCTGCATGCGGGTCGATACAGGTCAGTGGGTCACTGACTTGACTGGGATACTACAATAGTAGGTAGACTAGAGCCAAGGTAGGAGTGTAGATTACCATGATTACTAGTAGCAGTGAGGTGTCGGCGTGCGTTGAAGAACGGTACAATGTAGAAGTGCATGGCAAGCGTGAGTTACCGTGAAGTCCTACGAATACGAGATCATGATGCCTAGCATGTAGCCTCTCTTTGTTGTCTACTCCCGTCAGTCGTGATATGAGTTACAGTTGAGCCGGGACCCTGTGTGGTCGCAGAGCACAGAGCACAGGCGGCATCAAGATCAACCCTCAACGACATCGATTCGCGCACACTTGTCGTTGGAGCATTCCACCTCAGTTTGACAGCAGGAAAAATGTGCGGCAGAAGAGAAGATCTGTGCTGCTGTGCGGGCGGGCGTAGAGCTACCGACAGTACCGTGCATGTGTCGCGTGCGAGATCGCACATGCACACAATCGTCAATGCGTAGATCGACTGGGAACCGTGGTTTTTTAGCTTCTGTGCATCCGTGTTTGCATGACACACACAGATTTGGTTAGCAAATTTCGATTTTTTCAGAGCGTAGGCCTCCCAGAATACGGGAGTTTTTGGCGCTTTGTACGGCTTTAGCAAGTGTACAACTCTCTTCAACAGAATTCAAGCCGAGCCGATGACTTTCACGTACACGGATCTGTATCCGTGACGGAGTTGCCCTTCGACAACGAAGACCAGTTTTGAAGGTTTTGCTTTGAGGCGACCGGCTCATGGATTGGGTTGTTGTCGATGCCTGCACTTATTTCCGGAAGGCTGTGTAGGCTGTAGTTCTTGCTGTAGTAGAGCTGAAGTGCTTCTTGAAGCCCCTGTTCCAACAACCGAGAAGAGCAACTGGCCATCGCCCCTGTACTTTTGGGGCTCACTGATGCGTTCGTCGTTCGGGCTTACCCAGATCTCTCTTGCTGAGTTCAGTTGAAATTTTAGAGCACTCTCTAATGCTGCTCTTCTGGTAGTCGTTGGTGCTGTGAGACGTTGGTGCTGCTTGTTGCTTGCTTGGAGCATTGCCGGGATAGGAAACCGAGCGTTTCCTCAGTCATGGTGGAAGTGGTGAAGGGAAAAGCCACGGAGAAGTACGATGTCGGAGAAATCATTGGACGGTAAGCAGTAGTAGAACATTCTTTTGTTTGCTGGCCACAAAAGTAGTGTAATCGTCGTGGTTCATCAGCCCGTGAAGTGCCCATGCTCGTGTTCAGCTACTACTAGTATTCTCCCCATGGGTCCTTCGCCTGTGTTGAATGTCGTGAGTTTTCGAGTGTTTCACCTCTGGAGTGAGAGTGTTAGTGGCATAGATTGACGTTACGGATTTGAAGTGTGGGGGTTGGGGCCTTTTAGCAGTGCGATATCGATTTGAGTCATGGTGGCCCCCCAAGCGGATTAGATCTTGTGTGTGTGTGTGTGTGTGTGTGTGTGTGTGTGTGTGCGCGTGTGTGTGTGTGTGTGTGCATCGTTGTGTGACTTCGCTACTCGTCTCTGTTGAGTTGAGGGACCACAGGCGTTTTATGATTCTCCCAGCTAGCTGGAAGTTTGTCATCCAAAGACAGAGGACACTGACGCGCAGTCGACCCCTCGAGAAGTTTTCTTTTCTCTATCGCCGGCTTGCGCCCAGCGTGAGGTGGCGAGATGCCACATCCGTTGTAGGTGACTGGGGGCACGGCATCGGCACTGCAAAGTGCCAGCCAACACTGAACAGTCATGCATCACCGTCTTTGTCGTTTATGTATTGTAAGCGCATTTTCTGATGCAGTTCACCGTCGTTGTATTCTATCATCGGCGAGCACTCACTGTTTTCAATGTCCGTCATCCACACTACTCGAAAATTCTCAAGCTCTGGGTCGTAGGAAAAATGCTGGGCATTGCCGACAGAGGATGACTGTTGTTTGACGTGGGTCTGCGAAGCAATGCGCAGGCAGTAACCTTGTTCATCGAACGCAATTAGGCTGTGACCGCCACCTTGTTCAGCCGCTTGTGATGTTGAATTTTTAGTTGACTTTGTCTCCTGTAGTGAGTTTGTCCCTCTACCCGTTTGTTTGGGAACACGAATGACTTTCCATGGCAGAATCCAGATGGATTAGGGTGTGATCGATTTTTTTCTATCACTTCAACAATTCCATCCTTGATTTTGTATGGGTTCGTTGTGTACGAAATGACTGCATGAAACTGAAAGAGGTTTCCGAAATGCTCAACGTAAGGACAAGTTAAGTGGTTTTGTGTGATTGTGCAGATGAAAGATTGTTACAGTTGCTTGTCATGGCCAGAAGTACATAATTTGTAATTTGTATAATTTCTGGAGACAGTTGTGATGTGATTGAGTGGGTGGTGCTAGCAGAGTCCTGCAGGCCTAGTGAGCTCTTTTCCATGTCCCTCTTTTCTTCTCTCTAAATCACACGACCGCACATAGGAACACTCAACAAATAATTGAGTCACTAAATTACTTAATTTTATGTCTCCTCTGGCACACACCAGTTGATTTATTTGTTGCTGATTGCTTGGTATGGCATTCATCACCTGTGGGCCTTGGATCCCTGTGCCTTGTACTGGTATGATCACCTTTGGCTTTGGTGACAGAACCTATCCCGTGAGACACAAGTTGATGCAGAGCAGTGAACTGCAGGACTTGAGGCTATCCCTAATTTGAAGTGCTTGATGTCCTTTTGGCTTGCACCAGCTCATGATTGGAGATGATTGAGATAGACACCGCTGTAGAGGTTCCCTGATGGTTGAGCGTAGGGTTTGCACTGGGCACACCAAGGCAGCGTGCGGAGTGGAATTCAGTCTCACCAGTCCTGTAGAACAAAGCAGTTCAGCAGCTGCACTGACGCTCACAGCAGGGTTTAGCTGACTGGAGAGTGAAATACATGTACAAATTGTAATTATACTTGTATGATCCCCTCCCCATGAGTACTGTCTGGAGTTACATGTACAAGTATGTGATGCATGCAGTCTAGACCTTGGAGGTAGAGGCTGTGCACACTGCACACCTGATACTGGAACACGTGTGACACATCCACCTTGAATGGTCTGTGCATTTCAGGTATTCAATTACTGCAGAATGGTGGGTGGGTGAGGTGCCTGGTTGAGGTTGATGTTGCATTGCTTGTCCTCAGATCTGGTGATCCCCTACATAGTGAGCATATCTATACATGTGTGTAGTATTTGCAGCACTGTACTATGGTGGTGTAGTAGCAGTGGCAGTGCACTGCAGCTTAGTGTGGTGTTGTGACCAGGCTGGTGCAGTACACTGCAGCTTAGTGTGGTGTTGTGACCAGGCTGGTGCAGTACACTGCAGCTTAGTGCAGTGTTGTGACCAGGCTGGTGCAGTACACTGCAGCTTAGTGTGGTGTTGTGACCAGGCTGGCGCAGTACACTGTATACTAGTGTCAGGGGCATTGGACACTGTACAGTCACTACAGTATTGACCGTACCACTTTATGCCCCAGGTACCCCATGAATCAATAAAATACACTGATCTGGGATGTAAATTTCCAAAATTTTCGGCTCAGCCACCACTCCCCCAAGAGTAAAACTGTACTTCAGATGGCTGACTGTACCACACTAAAATACCTTCCGACGCCCCTGAGTGTGGTGTTGTGACCAAGCTGGTGCAGTATAGTATTGTAACAGTGTGCATTGTATGGACAGGCAGGCACCTACACTCATTGTGATCGATCCACCAGCACCCAGTCTAGTCCCATGAGTTCTATTATGAGTGCTGCTTTACATAGGGCATGGGGAAATCAGCAGAATGCTGCAATAGCATTATTGTTTCCTGCAGGTTAAAAACGTGCTAAACTGGCAGAGTATGTGAATGCTTTGACTAACTGAGTAGCTAAGTGTTCCACCGATAGGCTAAATAGGACGTCTAGGTTACGCCCTTGGGGTGGTGATGCCATGGGAATTTCACCTTTACCATCCCAGTTACACCCGGGACAGGCTACCTGTAGTGCTGGCAGTTTGGAGCAATGATCATGGTAGTGGTTGGAGGGCCATACTCCCCTGTGTGCTGGTTGGAGGGCCATACTCCCCTGTGTGCTGGTTGGAGGGCCATACTCCCCTGTGTGCTGGTTGGAGGGCCATACTCCCCTGTGTGCTGGTTGGAGGGCCATACTCCCCTGTGTGCTGGCTGGAGGGCCATACTCCCCTGTGTGCTGGTTGGAGGGTGTAGCAGCATTGGTAGTAGTGTACTTTGCAAGTGAATCACCAGCGATTCTATTAGCCAAAGACACGTGTGTGGCCTGGCTACTGTCACAGTGTCGCCAGTAAGAATAGATAATATGCAGGCTTGACCCAGTAAGGATACGGTAGATGCAGGCTTTCACATAGTATCCTGTGCTTGTCTCCTGTGGTCTACACGTACATATTATGGCAGATACCCTCTGTGTGCACATGTGTATGTGTGTATGTGTATGAGTATGGCTCCCTGTCACAGGGGAGTGACGTGGCCCTATGGCCCAGAATGGGGCAGTCATGCTACTAGTATGTGGTAGTAGTGTGTTTGTGTGCATGTGCATGCATGTGTGTTGGCTTGAGCTGAGCACTCCAGCACAGCACTGCACTGGCAGATTAGCTGCTGTTGTCATTGTTTGTCGGTGCTGTCTTGAAATCACCATGTTTGAGGTACAGTCGAGTAACGATCTTTGCCAGCAGCCATTGTACCAGACCTGTAGCTTGACAGCAGGGTTGTGGCCCCTGATAACCTGTGCTCATTGGTCCATGGCACCTGCCCGGCACCCTTTGTTCTTGTCCTTACTCTTCACCATAGTGTCTCTTCAAGTAGGCTATTATGCCCCTCTCAGCCGCCCACTTGTCTTCTGGGATTTCCAGCAGCTTTAGGGACAGCCCCTGTTGTGATGCTATGCTGGCCTGCTGTGGTAGTAGTACTACAAAGCCTGAGTGAAGAGTGAGGTTTATTCAAATTTAGAATTATTTGGGTGGTAGGAGCTAGGTGGTGTTTTGTAAAGAATGTAATCATAGCAAGCTGTTGAGTGCTGTAGAGGACTGAAGTAGCCTGCACACCAGTAGTACTAGTAGTCTCCAGGGCTGTGTTCTGCTGATGCCTGTGCTGTGTGCTGTGGACTGCTGTGCCATTTGTACTGCACGACTATGTAAGGCCTTCAGGGTGCGGAGTGGAAATCAGTTGTAAAGACAGTGCAATCATACTTACTACTAGTTCATGTACCGTGAGACACAGACTGACTTCTGGTGTGTGCATGCCAGTGGAACATGATTCAGCTGATGGCTTTGTGCTGCTGCTGGTGGTGCTGCTGGTGGTGGTGCTGCTGCTGGTGGTGGTGCTGCTGCTGGTGGTACTGCTGGTGGTGCTGCTGGTGGTGCTGCTGCTGGTGCTGCTGGTGGTGGTGGTGGTGGTGCTGCTGGTGGTGCTGCTGGTGGTGGTGGTGGTGGTGGTGCTGCTGCTGCTGGTGGTGGTGGTGGTGGCGGTACTGCTGCTGCTGCTAGTGCTAGTGCTAGTGCTAGTGCTTGTGGTGCTGTTGCTGCTGCTACTACTCCTACTGCCACTGCTGCTACTGCCACTGCTGCTACTGCCACTGCTCCTACTGCCACTGCTCCTACTGCCACTGCTGGTTGTGCTGGTGCTGCATGCACTGTCTGTCAGTATCCAGTGAACAGTGCATGTAATCATTTGGAGGAATGTGGTGTTGTTACTGCTGCTGTTGCTGCTGCTGCACTTGGCTATAAGTGGTGCTGCAGCATTGCATTCTCTAGTTTGGTGTTGATAGTACCAGTGTGCAATGCAGTGCTGGTGAAGCTCACTAATCACTGACTACTTAATTGACCAAGTTAGTCTGTTGTCCTGACCAGATGATGTCAGTGCCTGGATGCCTGGAATCACTTGTGACAGTGCTGATTGTGGGTGAATGGAGGAGACACAAAGTGCTTGTACAGTAGTGCACTGACCTTCACATCACTTCCAGCCAATTAACTGTTGTCCCAGCTAGTACTGTGTGATATAATTATTATGTGCACTGGGAGCAGTGCACTAGTGGCATGTGGCATCAATACCCTAAGGCTAAGTATACAAGTATCTGTGTCAGTATTAGCATGTAATGCCTGATGGCTTCACCTGTCAACACTCATGGTGATATTATGATGATATTAGTAGTCTTGTAAAGATGGTTACATTGTACTTTTGCTAGTGGTAGTGAGGAACAACCTGTGTGGCGTATGCAGCTCAGTGTATACATGTATATGTGTGGACTGTTGGATGTGTAGTCCTGGAATGCACAGTAGTAGTACTAGTAGTAGTACTAGTAGTAGTGCTAAGTACTTGTCCTCCTTGTCAGTACCACCACCACCACCGCTATACCTACCTACCTGTCCCCGGGGAAAATTGCGATTCCGCGGCCGCGTTTTTTTCCGCGTTTTTTGCGATTTTTTAAAAGACCGCGTTTTCCGCGATTTTCCCGCGTTTTTTGAACTTTTTGTTGCACTACACGTACACACAGTGCACTTTTCGGTCAGCAACGTCTCATCGTGGCGGCTTTTTACTCAAATAATGGGTGCTTTATACACCAGAGACTTGTAACTGATTGATTTCACTACATACTCACTGAAAATTGCCGCATTCACCGCATATTTACCGCATATTTACCGCAAATTCACCGCAAATTATGCCATATTATGCCGCGTTTTTCCCCGCGTTTTTTGCGATTTTTTTCCGCAATTTTCCCCGGGGACAGACCTACATAATTGTACATGTACACTGTGCACTACAGCATACTGTAAAAGCAGAAATTTTCGGTGGGGTTTTATTTTCGGTAACTTCGGTGCCGAAATTTTTACCGAAAATAAAACTCACCGATAATGTCGGTATAGTATTAGTACACTTATCTGGAACGCGGGTTTACCGAAAATTTCCCTCCGCCGAACTGCCGATTTTGGGGAATACCGAAAATATTACACCACCGAAAATTTCTGCTTTTACAGTAATAGAATACAGTACATCACTCTGGCATTGGGGCATTTAATACATCATGACAGTACAACAGCACTGCCGCATTACAGTATAACATTACCAGTGTATGCAGTGGCATTGGTACATGACATCATCACAGGTATGCTACAGCATTGGCACATTACAGTATAACGTTACCAGTGTGTGCAGTGGCATTGGTACATGACATCATTACAGGTACGCTACAGCATTGGCACATTACAGTATAACGTTACCAGTGTATGCAGTGGCATTGGTACATGGCATCATTACAGGTACGCTACAGCATTGGCATATTACAGTATAACATTACCAGTGTATGCAGTGGCATTGGTACATGACATCATTACAGGTACGCTACAGCATTGGCATATTACAGTATAACGTTACCAGTGTATGCAGTGGCATTGGTACATGACATCATTACAGGTACGCTACAGCATTGGCACATTACAGTATAACGTTACCAGTGTATGCAGTGGCATTGGTACATGACATCATTACAGGTACGCTACAGCATTGGCATATTACAGTATAACATTACCAGTGTATGCAGTGGCGCATTGCAGCATTACATAATTACATTACCAGTGGCAGTGTGGCATTCTACAATAGGGAGGTTTCGCTCTACGGAATTACGTATGAAAATAACGTATGAACTGCACGGAATTTTCATGCGTAAAAATCAGAGCTGTTGGGTTTCGCTCTACGTGATTTCTCCACGACTGCTCAACATGCGTTGTTGCTTTGGAGATGCGTTGGCTGTAGGGCTGAAACGATATGATCGATTAACCGTTTGCTAATCGCTAAGGAAATTATCGATTATCGTTAGCTGTCACTAACGATATAACGATACTACCAAGAGTACTGGAAAGTGGCTATGGCGAACTGTTACTGTTGTTTGTTGTCGGGAAGAAAGTCACAATGTGTCCCAAGGTTGTATTTTCTGTCTTTGGGCAGGACAAGGTCTGAGTTCATTTTTGTTACGCGAGCTAGCTGCAGAAGAAATGTCGGCAAAAGTTTCTAGAACAAAACGGTCGCCAGTATGGGCATATTTCGTAGAGGTGGGTGGATCAGTAAAGTGTAATTTGTGCAGTCAAACGCCCGTGCGAACAAGTAGCACAACGAACTTGTTCTCGCACTTGAAGACGCATCATAAGGAGCAGCATGCTCTTATTGCTGGAGGTAAAACACCAGAGGTGTCAGCAACTACCTCTTGCGGAACGAAGTCTGTCGCGTTGTTGCATTCACTCACTCACTCTCAATCTTCTTTCTCCACTTTAGGTGCTGCCGCTGGGCCTTGATAGTAGCTTGAACAGTAATAGGACATGTTAGCTGTGTTATGCCACCACTCATAATAATTAATTCATTTTGGTGGCTATACCATTACTATACTCACCTTACGCAGCCAAATGCCGGCTTGAAATATCGTTATATCGTTATATCGATTGTTAAGCTAGAAGTGTTATCTTTAAGCTGTTTTTGCGTATCGTTTCAGCCCTAGTTGGCTGCATGCGCCCACCGTATGCACCATGAACCGAAACCGCGTTTTCCATTATATTTTGCACGTGGTGTACGGTGTGTGTACCTTGTGTTTCGCGCGGCTTGAATGTTGCCATGGACAAATGCGGAAAATGCGAAAAAATATTTCAAAAAGTCCTACGGAGGACCCAACGTAGGAAAGAGCTTTCCTACGGAAATCCGTAGAGAGATTTACGTATGAAAGTTGCCCTCGCTCCCCGGCGCGTACGACATACGGATTTTCATATGTAATTACGTAGAGCGAAACCTCCCTATTATCTACCTTCACTGACCAGAGTTTTTATACTCGAAACAGCTGTATGAAGGAATTCAGTACCAAGGGATGTGTCGCTGTGCTGGTGGTGTGCTGTGGCAACATGTCGAGGTCGGCTGGAGAGTTCAGTTATGGTGTAGACACTACACTGTAGTGGTCAATGGAAGAAGTGACGGTGTCATTACATCATTACAGTACTACAGCCTAACAGTGCTGGTGGCATTACGACATAACAACTGTACTACACCTGTCAACAGTACTACACCTGTCAACTGTACTACACCTGTCAACTGTACTACACCTGTCAACATGCATGATTGTACTACATTATGTCATTGTACATCAAAGACTTTTAAGTGGTGAATGTACAGCTATTATTGTTTCCTACTTGACCTGCTATGGCCATAGCCTGTAGGAGCAGGTATGCTGTGAAGGTATGCAGACTATGTGTGTACTTGTTGTTAGTGATCTACCACCTGGACAACTCAGCAGGAGGGGGGAGTTCCGTGGAGATCTGACAAAGTAGATTTACATTATGGTCAAATGAAGCTAGAGCATACCACGTGTATAGCCAATGTACAGTACTGCTCGATGAAATCCAATCGCGCCGCGCATGGCGTTGCGCAGCCCTGGACCTGCGAACACTGGGCTGCGAAATCATGCAAGGCGCAAACTTGAGTGACGTGACTGACTGGATTTAATTGAGCAGCTATGTACTACCTGCTATATGCACATTTTCAACGTTGTTTTATAGACGAAACGTCTGGAAGCGTATCGTAATTTTTCTTTCTTTCTTTGTGGATCATATGTATCACTCTTGGTCTAACAAAAAGGACTGGATTTTGACTTGGTAGTAACCAGGATAACGGGCCGCCATATGTTGTGCTCTAATAATTCCGTCCTTCCATGGCGTCTCTATGACAACGCGACTGGCATGGCTTTTCCCTCGCTCCCGGTCGTGCGGCTGCACGAAGCCCTTGTTCCCTGCTGTTGTAAAGCCGTATTCTAACACCTGCATGTTGTTGCTGCTCCTACTGCTGTTGTTGCTATTATTGCTATTCCCCCAATGCAGTGGCAAGTTCTCCACCGTCAAGCTATGCACGGAGAAAGACAC
>NC_088653.1:20964234-21029234 GCF_964019385.1 Sycon ciliatum | reverse complement strand
AAATGAGTCTTTGTTCTTGTGTTAAAAATGGAAGACTGTGCTCAAACTGTGGGAAAAAATAGAAGACCGTGCTCAAACTGTGTAGAAGAAAATGGAAGAACGGGGGTAAAACTGTGTGGCGAGAAATAGAAGACCAGGGTCAAACTGGGTTAAAAGAATAAAAGACCGTCCTCGATTATAAGGCCGGGTTAGGGCGAGGTTGAAAAAATAGTAGACCGGCCTACTATTTGTGGAAATACGGTACCTGTCTTTATAAATGTAACTTACTCTCTCTCTCTCTCTCCGTCTCTCTCTCTCTCTCCCTCCGTCTCTCTCTCTCTCTCCGTCTCTCTCTCTCTCCGTCTCTCTCTCTCTCTCTCTCTCTCTCTCTCTCTCTCTCTCTCTCTCTCTCTCTCTCTCTCGTCTCTCTCTCTCCGTCTCTCTCTCTCTCCCTCTATCTATCTCTCTATCTACCTCTCTCTATCTCCCATGGACAAAAGGAGAGACATGCTGTGTCCGATAGGGCCTACAGGACTAATGGGTATTTGTCGTGCCTGTGTGATTGATTGCACTTAGATTGAGTGGGATTTCCCCTTTCCTGGGTGACAACGACAGTGAAACGTACGCAAACATCTCGCACTGTGACTATGATTTTGACGATGAAGTATTTGATCATGTCAGTGAAGACGCGCAGCACTTCATTTCCGAATTGCTAGAGGTGAAACCAAGGTGAGTGGTGCCGGTACGTGTAGGGTATCTCCCCCTGCTGCTGCTGCTGCTAGTGTACATCTAGGTTTGATCTTGTACATGTTTGACTGAGTCTCTCTCTCTCTCTCTCTCTCTCTCTCTCTCTCTCTCTCTCTCTCTCTCTCTCTCTCTCTCTCTCTCTCTCTCTCTCTCTCTCTCTCTCTCTCTCTCTTTCTCTTTCTATCTGTGTGTGTGTGTGTGTGTGTGTGTGTGTGTGTGTGTGTGTGTGTGTGTCTATCTCTCTATCTATCTCTATCTATCTCTCTCTATCTCTCTCTATCTCTCTCTATCTCTGTCTCTCTATCTCTCTCTCTCTATCTCTCTCTCTCTCTCTCTCTCTCTCTCTCTCTCTCTCTCTCTCTCTCTCTCTCTCTCTCTCTCGCAATCGCGTCACACCACGCTATTGTGCCGTTTGTCCTGTATGCTTGCTTGCACGGCGACAGAATACGTCCCAGCGCGCACGAGATGTCAACGCACTCCTGGATGCAGGCCACCATACAGTCACCCTCGACCAGCATGTCCACAAGCAACACATGCGTCGTCAGCAGCAGCAGCAGTGTCGGTGGTGTCAGTGCCAGCACCAGTACCACAAGCACCAGTACAGCTATCGCCGGCGGCGCCAGCAGCAGCAAGATTGATTCTCCCATCGCCACCGATGGCACTGCCAGCAGCACTCACAAGGTGCTAACACCCGTCAACAGCAACCAGAACAATCTCTGCAGTTCGGCGAAAACAACACCCACTGGCAGCCCCGTAGTCAGTAGCAGTAGTGGCGCCTTCACTCGCGGCGAGTCCACGCGGAATTTGAGTGTCACGGTCGACCAATCGTCTCGCGGTGGTGGCAGTGCCCCGAACTCTGCCCGCCGACTTGTCGGCAATCAGCACATTGGGGTGGAGAGGGCAGCCAGTCTGCCTGTCCGGGATCGCAGTCGCCTTGCCATTGATATCTTTTCATCGCAAGATGAAGGTGCTAATGATTCAGTAAGTCCTGCTGCTGCACCGTTTTGTAAAGTAAGAAGAAAGGATAATTTTGTTGATGCCATCTTCAGTAAATCTACCACTAAGAAGACAGGGCCACTAAGTTACGAGTTATGACTAACTGTCCACCAAGGTAACGAGATATTATACAGTCAGATAGTGGGACAACAAGGCACACAACTGACAGGGATATTATTGGTCCTTTCTTCTAACTTCACTGTTATTGGCTCAAGATCCGAGTTTTAATCAGCACCACTTTGTCTTCTAATGTGTATGCGAAACTTTCAAAAACATTGCTTGTGAAGAGTCTAAAGCTCTTCCGAAGATTGCTTTTTTATCCCCTGGAAAAAACCATTGCCCTATCCGATTCTACGCATGCCAGACGCCGCAGAATCAAGCTGGCGACTAAATCCATCTGTGTGTGTGTGTTGCACGTGTGCTGCACGTGTGTGTGTGTGCGCGCACGCGTTTGTACGTGTGTGAACATGTGAATGTATTGTGTGTCTGCTCTCTCGCCCATCATCAGATGACATCTGCAACAACGGGCAATTCACCAACCCTGGACACGGCTCCAGACCTCCGAGAGGTGAGCTCTTACACTGCTGCTGCTGCTGCTGCTGCTGCTGCTGCTACTACTACTACTAACTTACATAATTATGGTCTGTCCGGATGAATACCGGTGGATCACTGAGCCCATTGCACAATGACGTAATTTGTACCGCGAACACCCCACACGGCCACCTGGACATGGTCATGTGGGGTGTTAAACAGTGCATCCCCGATCCTAGCATACTCACATACATTACTCATGCAATCCAAATTTGGCAATGAGCGCAATGGTACCTGCTGTGGCTGCCTGGCTAGTGTTTGCTACAGCGGTGTTGCTAGAATTACCAGCCACCCAGCAAGTGTCTTCTCAAGGTTCCCTTGCGTGTTTGTGGGCTGCATAAAGCCTTGTCCTTTCCGAAATAAGCACACGTTGTGTAGTACCGGCCAAAGAAATCCAACTTTATGAATAGAATAGCGCCGGGCGCTATGCAGCCCTGACACTACAAATACTGGTCTGTGCACTTGAACGCGGCGCTACTTTATTCATGAGGTTGGATTTCTCTGGCCAGACCTGTAGAAAGTGTCTGCCCCATACTTCGGAGTCTTAGCTCATGAATGTGTTGTGCGTGATCTTTTCAGTTTTGTAAGTATGTCTCGTGCAGTCATGGAGCACATACGGTAGAGAACAGTTCTATGCATGTTGTATGAGCGACGTGAGCCAGCTAACCAGAAAACACTTGCGACATGTGTGATGTTGACGGTTGCTTTTTTCTTTCTTCTTTTTTTGGCACTGCGTTGTACGGTGCATTGGTCAGTTTGGTCCTTTGTAGTCTAACTTTGTTTGCTGTAATGGTTCATGTCAGCAGTATAGCATATACCGTGTTTGTGTGTGGGGTGTGGGGGGGGGGGGCATGGGCCTTGTGTTGCTTGGAAATGCGTATCGCGTATATTTTACTATCCGAGGGGGGCGTATTAAAGTGAGTTATCTTCTTCCTGCAAATTTCTCCTCTCATTGCATGTGTGTGTGCGTACATTTCTCCGTGTAGACTCCGTCTGCGGTGGACTCTGCGTACATGAGTCGTCATCGCCGATCGCAGTCCTGCAAAAGGTCAGTCTTTTCGCGATTTGACGCTCGATACTCGTGCACGTGTTATCCCTTGTTAATGTTTTCTGCAGTCAGAGCCATCCTCTGACCCTGGCCAATAATAATGCTAACATAGAGAATACGGTGATGTCTGGGAAAAGTGTTGCAATAACAGAGTTGATAAATATGGTGGTAAAGACACACCTGGCAATATGGCGGTAAACACACGCCTGCCCACACACGCTCTCTAGGCTGCAAAGTTCTGGCACAGAGCTCTCCTTCTCACCACCACCACCATCAGTTCGCGCCTGGCGCCTGGTCGATGCATGGTTGGCGGTATCCGGCATAGCAGGCTGGTACATCAAGTAGTGCATGGCACATAGCAGATGACACAGCAACGACATAGCTCGATTGCGACGTACGTTTCGTCCCCGCTGGACTCCTCAGGCAATCTTCTTCTTGGATGTCTTCTCCCGAGTCAAGCTCCGTGTGAAGACATCCAAGAAGAAGATTGCCTGATGAGTCCAGCGGGGACGAAACGTACGTCGCAATCGAGCTATGTCGTTGCTGTGTCATCTGCTATGTGCCATGCACTACTTGATGTACCAGCCTGCTATGCCGGATACCGCCAACCATGCATCGACCAGGCGCCAGGCGCGAACTGATGGTGGTGGTGGTGAGAAGGAGAGCTCTGTGCCAGAACTTTGCAGCCTAGAGAGCGTGTGTGGGCAGGCGTGTGTTTACCGCCATATTGCCAGGTGTGTCTTTACCACCATATTTATCAACCATAAGTACAGCTGCAGTGGTGTCTTCAAATTCATTCTCCCGAATAACAGAGTTATAGTAAAAAAAAGTTAAAAAAAAGGAGAAGGACATGTTACGAATTCTGACTAACTGTCCACCAACGTAACCAGATCTTATACAGTCAGTCAGTGCAATTGGCTCACCATCCATGTTCAATAACAGAGTTCAGTGTATTACTATTACTAGCCATGGCCTTCGTGCAACACATCATCACAACTATTGAGAGTGTCAGTGTGTGTGACCGGTGGTGTCTTCCACAGTGCGAGCGTAAACCCCTGTCCACATCACTGTCGATAATGGGGAGGAGAGGGTGGGGGGTAAATGTGTGTGGGTGGTGTAGAAGTGTGCATGTGCGAGTGATTCTCCTAAACATGCCATTGCCATCACTCACTCACGTTGTCACTATGCCATGGCGTATGCGCGGGTGTTTGCGGTTGCATGGACGCATGTCTGTGTGTGTATATGTGTGTGTACGCATGCCCCCTGTTCACGCCATGCAGTGAATCCGGTGCTGTCACCCCACCGTCACCAACACCGGCATGCGAGCGTGTGCCATTGTCCCCACCGCCGCCATCGTCCTCGCCGCCATTATCCCTGTCACGGTCACCACTCTCCTCAGTAGTACCATTGGCATCCAGCAGCACACAGAGTGTTAGCAATAAGAATGCCACCATAGACTCACCGCCAGCAGCTGCTTTGCAAGCTGATACAAAGAACCAGCAGCCAAGGCGGCACAGTAGTACATCGGATAACCGCCATGCTAGCACTCTGCCTAACGATGATACAAACACCCCGCCTAGTAGGAGTAACACTGCTAAAGCACATGATAACATGCCTATGGGTGATGCTGGTGATGAGTCAGTTGCTGGCACAGGTGCGGTCAACGCTACCCGTCCCGCTAATCTGGCTCTCAGGACCACTAGCACTAGTAGTAATAGTACTACACGATCCATCAGTGGTACTGGCGATGCGGTTGGGCGAGTGGCTGAGCGCAACGCTACTACCTCCAGGCCTGCTAGCAAGCGGCACTCTATGCCAGCCGTAGAGTCTCCTCTCAGTACACGCTCGTCCTGCGCCAGCTCCGTTGCTGCCTCGCGCACTCGTTCCAATAGCAGATGTGTTGAGAAAGACGATCGGCAGGGGGCAGCAGCGGACAGCAATGCGGCAGCAGTGCCGGACAGGACACAGTCTCCGCGGCGGCGTAGTACCGACGCCGTTAACAACACATCCACCAGTCGCCGCAGCGGCAGCAGCCAGACATCCATGGTGTCTGCGGCGGCTATCTCAGCTGCAGGCCGTCGCAGTCGCTCTGGTTCTACGTCCAGTGTGAATGCAGATGTCAGCACTGCTACACTCAATGAAAACAGTACTGTGACGGAGAAAACACCCGGTGGGAGTCGGCGGCGGCGTTCTAGAGCTGGCTCAGCATCCAGTATTGATGACGTGTCGCCAGCAGCCAAAGCCAGTACTGTGGTGCCAGCAGCAAGTCCCATCCTGTCCCATTCGGTCAGTAACCAGCGAGCTAACCGGACATCATCCTCCTCCTCCACCAGCTTGGCTAGTGGTCACCACTCCACCACCTTGGCAGCTAGTGGTAATTTGTCACCGCGGCGACGACGCGTCAGCACCAGCTCACCATCCGGTCAGACGGATGACTATCATGTTGCTGACGCCAGTCGTAGATCAGTTAGCAGCAGAACGGGCAGTGATACTGTAACCAATGTTGATGTTAGCCGTAGATCAGTTACCAGCAGAGCAGGTAGTGATACCGTAGCTGCTGCTGATGCTAGCGCTGTTCAACAGCCATCACAGCCTGCAGCATCATGCACAGTCATCAGTGACTCTAGCAGTGTAGCGGCAGTGGACAGCTCAAGCAACACTTCTACCCAGACAGATGAGCTTCCCTCTCCGAGTGTCACTGCGAGCAGTGCTGTGATGATGAAAGATCGTGCTGCCACCACCGCTACCACCAAGAACGACTCAATGTCCCAAGCAGCATCTTCAACCAAGGAGACGACGCACTCTACAGGTGTAGGCTCCCGAGCAAGCATATCTTCTACATCTGACCGACCAAGCTTCTCCTCTGTCTCGTCGGCTGATGACAGCGCAATCATGTCTGATATCGAACTGAGTCCGGTGCTAGTACCAGTGCAGTCTACACCGGAGAAAAAGTCATCTACCAACACTGTGCCTGCTGCTGCTGCTGCTAGCCGTGGTGGTGACGGTGATAGCAATGCGGCTGTTCCTGGTGCTGCTGCTGGGACTGCTCTCAAACTGGGCGGCAAAGCAGAAAAGCAGTCAGCCGCCAAGAGAACAGTGTCACAGAGCTCAGCAAAAGATCCGGTGCAGCTAGCGAGTCGTAACTCTGCGCCCAGAACTGTGTCTGGTGTTGCAGCTACTGCTACAGGTAGTAACTCTACTCGTAGCACTGACCAGAAAGAGAGAATAGCTGCAAATGAACAGAAGGACAAGCAAACCCCAAAGGACCCAGGTCAGCAGAGAACTGCTTCTCAGAGTTCGGCCAGTCAATCGCCATCACGTCAGCAGCAGAACAGCAGCAGAGCACTATCACCGGCGGCACAGACACCACCGCGTAGCAGTACTGGTGTCAGCCCTCGTCTGGGCAGCTTCCGGGGCTCGGCGATGAGCAGCCGCTTCTCCAATTCACACAACGACGTATCCAGTGTGGGCAAGTCAACATGTGCAAATGATAGTGCCAACCGATCATCAGATACTGTATCAAAGAAGAACAACACGGTCTCACCTACACTGGGCTTAGCATCAACTCCATCACCCGCTGGACGAAGAACTGAAACCAGGCCTCCTTCCACTGCTGCCAAATCTCCAGTACAGGAGAAAACTGGAACAGACATCGCCTCCGCCAAGCACTCTGCGTCCACCGCCACCACTAGCAGCAGCAATAGCAGTGGCAGCAGCTTGGCTTCTCGCCAGGAGGGCCGCAGCAGGACTACTACCACGGTGGCGCCACGTGCTACTCGAGACCTGGATGCCAGCTCAACGCCACGGCTTGGCAGCTTTCGGCGTCGCTCCGTCTCTCGTTCTTCCCAATCGGACTTCTCACGCGTCAACAAGTTCCCAGATGACAACGCCACTGCCCCTGCTGCTAACAGTACAGCGAAAACTAGCACTCAACTGTCTTCAGAACGTCACACTCCTACATCACGTGCTACAAGCAGCAGTTCCGCGCTATCATCCCGTTTCTCTGCGTCGCAGAGTAATCTGTCACGAGCTGGCACCGATGCTTCATCCTCATCAGCATCCTCTCGTCGTCTTGTCTCGGCCAGCAGTACACCGCGTGTCCGCTCTCCAGTTGATTCAGCACAACTATCATCAGCGGCAGCGGTAGAACCATCATCAGCTACGCTAACTGATAGCACTGCCAGTGCTATTACATCTACTATCTCTAAGGATAGCACCGGTGAGAGGCTCTCTGCTCTGGGATTATCTAGTCGACTATCAGCCAGCCAAACCGACATCAGCATGCGTTCACAGCGTAGCAGCAGCGGCGGCGGCAGCAGCAGATCCACAGCAGTATCCACCTCCAACACTCCGCGCACATTGTCCCCGACCAACGAACACTCGGACCACCAGGGGCAGCAGCAGCATCATCGCCAGCACAGTTGCAATCCCAACCGTTTGCATCTCGGCGTGTCGGCGCGTCTCACGGCCTCGCACTCTGACCTCTCCTACATTAACCGTTCTGTTTCGCCCTCCTCGTCTCGTCACCTCGCGCCGGTGGATCGCAGTCGCTCGGGTTCGCGCTCGCGCATCAGTCGCACCGTACTGGGTGAAAGCTCGTTCCCATCGCTGGCCGCACCCAGCACAGCCAGTGTTTCTCCGCTGACAAGCCGTGTGAGCAGCACTTCACGCACCTCTTCACCGGTACCAGGGGCAGCAGCAGCCGGACGGCACACATCCTCATCGCCGTCTCCAGCCGAGCTCAAAGCACCGCTGGAGCATACCTACGTTAGCTGGAGGGACAGGCTCAAGAAGTCGGCACCTGCAGCAGCAGCAGCAGGCACAGCTGCCAACACTGGTGGTAGCGGTGGTGGTGGAATGCGCAGGAATTCACCCAGCCCGTCGAGCACTGCTGTTGACGCCGTGACCGACTCTGGCTGCCAGAATAGCAGCACAGCAAGAGACTCTGGCTGCCAGAATAGCAGCACAGCAAGAGTGCAATCACCTGCTCCTACTACTGTTTCTGTTGCTAATGATGTTGTGTGTAGCGGCGAGTATGACAACACCGCGCAGGCAAGTGTCACTGATGATTCTCACCTCTCCCCGTCGTCGTCGTCATCGTCCACTGGCACCATTGGCAAACGAAGTGGTATTGCTGCCAGGAGCAATTCATCGGACTCTGGACATGCACTCTCGCCAGAGCAATGTCCAGAGTCTGCACCATCACCGCCATCCTCGTCGTCACAACAGCGCCAGCCAGGTAGCAGTGAAGAGAACGATTGTGCGCAGTCTGCGCACGCCCCCCAGCTCCGCAATGACGAGAGCAATGACGTTGTGGCGGTTGCAGACTCCTCCAACCAGGATGCTGCGTTTGACTCTGGCATCTCCCTGGACGATAGTCCCCAGCACCTAGCGGAAGAAGGCCTGGCATGTGACAACAGTGGTGTATTCACATCATCTCGTGATGATCGCCACGCAGACAGTGGTGCCGTGCGTAGAGCATCGGACACCACGTCCCCTGACAACGGCAACGCCTCTCACACCACTGGTGGCTTCACCCGTCGCGCCTCGGACCTGGGCGAGTCCTTTGCCAGCTGGCGCTCCCGTGTGCACCGCTCCTCCACATCTTCAGCATCGCTGGCGTCGGGTATCTGCGCCTCGCGTCACCAGAGCCCACCAACACGAGTGCGTAATTGAGCCATCTTGGCCTTGAAGAACAGTTGATGAAGGCGATGAGATTCTGGAGAGGTTTGCACTGCACTACTGCAGTTACCTGCTCGTGTATGCAACGTGCTGATGTCTTCTTGATTTTGATCTCACCCTGCAGTTTGTCCATGAGTGTACTGTGTTTGTCCATAAATGTACTGTATTTGTGCATAGATAGATGTATGGTGATTGTGCATAGATAGATGTATGGTGTTTGTGCATAGATAGATGTATGGTGTTTGTGCATAGATAAATGTATGGTGTTGGTGTGCATAAATGACTGTATGTACATTGCATGCGTAAAGTTTCAACTCATTGCTACTAAGTGAGAGTGTAGATGTCTCAGAGGACATAGCGGGCATTGCCAGGATAGCTGGCTGATACATTCTGGTCACTAGTCTTACTTATTTCTGTCACTTTGCTGTCTGACTACCCGTTACGTGTTCTTGATAACTTATACACAACTTTGTGTGTATACGTCATAGTGGCTGACTGCATTGTGCATGCGGCTTTCCCTTTCCACAACACATCGTAGCACGCACCGTTATGTGTGTGTGTGTTTACCAAGACCCAGGAAAACACACACTGGACACGCACACACACACACACACAAATGCACGCACACACACACACACACACACACACACACACACACACACACACACACACACACACGCACATCCAAGCAGGCGTGTGCACCCCAGAACTCACGCATGATCACGCGCATAATGTCAATGCTCTCTTTTGAATTACTATCATGTATGTGTGTACGTATGCTTCATGAACTTGCGTGTTTGCCTCTGTGTGCTCATCTCTACTTTCTTGGAGGCTTTATCACCAAGTGTCTCTTCTTTATTTTGAATTCCCAAACGATATCCAACCATGTCATCTTGTTGCATCTCTTCTATCTATCTATCTATCTATCTATCATCCATCTGGAATCTAAAGTCTATTTCGGGTGCATGCCGCAATCGCAATGTGCACCGGTCCCCCCACTTTATTATATCACACTACTTGTTTTATTGGTGACTCCTGTGCTTGGGCGGTTATTTCTATCTATACCGATTGAATCCTCAGTAATAATATATTCACCAAACGTACAAGAAAAGAGTCGTTCGTTATGCTATTGAGAACAAGGGATTTCAGGAGTTCCTTGTCCTCTTCAGGTCGGCAGTGAACGTTTGCTGTCTCATCGACTGTTGCTAGTGTTACTGAGCGTGTGTGTGAGGCACTTCAATCAGTCGTGTGGTGTAGACCAGGCTAAAACTAGTGGCGGTCAGTTCATCTATGCGCCGAATATTTGTTGACTTTACAGTATTGGAAAAGGGTGCTGACTGTTTCCTCTTTCTCCCCCCCCCCCCCCCCACACACATACACATGCACTATGTTCCAGGCTAGAACCCTGCTGTAGCAATGGCATGGGAGTAGGTGTGTGTGTTGGGGGGGGGGGGGGGGGCTCTAGCTCTACTTGTGCAAACACGAGAATACAGAACGCAAATTGTTGTGCTGGCCATTCCGACTGATTGCAATACAGTAAAAAAAACAGATCCGGAAGTCCCTAATACGGGCACGTCCGTCTACTGGGTACCTTTCTGACACATCTACTGTCACAAAATAGGCTTTTCAGTGAAAAACAGCCCCTAAAATTAGTAAAATAGCAATGAAAAATATCAATTGTGCACTCATAACCATGTATAAACAATTAAAATGAAACAATTCCAGAACGTTTTCGTGTGACCATCATCAGTGGAACATCGTCACATAGTAAGAATCACTAAAACAACCAGTTATATAGCTAGAGTAATTATGAAAAGAAGCGTGAGAATGCAGCACAGCTAGCGGTTATGCATAACGCGTGTAGTGTGAACCTTTGCAGTGTATCTGAGAATGGTAGCAGTAGATGAATGTGGCAGCTGTGAGTGCGTGTGAACAAAAACCTGGTGAGTGCGTATTATTTAAAAAGTGTGAGTGCTACAACATTTTCTTTTTGCTTGCATAGAACAGGGTCACGTGTGCGAATATATACAGCCTCCAACACCTGCAACTGCTTAAAGAAACGCGCGCGACAAATAACACTAAACCAGGAATCGTCAAACAACTTACGACAATCCGGACTGGACACCAAATGCTTGTAGATGGCAGACTTGCTCTTGTCGATGTCGAACTCCTCCTCGTCCGTATCACTCTCATCTTCCACTTCCTGTTCCTGCTCACCCTTGCTTTCTCCCTGACCATCCTGTTCATCCCCATCATCATCCTCCATCTCCTCATGCCATCGCTTCTTTCTCCTTGACGTGTTCACTGCTGCGCCCGTACTTTCACCTGCCACTACTGGTTCCGCCTTCTCCATTTTTCTCAGTCGTGTCTCCGCTAGTCTCTGGCTTCTCCTCAAATTCGTTTTTCCTCCATTTTTATTTCGTTCTCCTGGTGATCTTTCCGTTACCGCCGTCGGGCTTGTTAACGAACGATCGTCCGGTGGTCTCTCATGCCGTGTTGTTGTCGTCAAGAGTGACACCAGATTCATGTGTTGCGCTACTGTTGAGTCCGGTGTTGTATCCGTCTGCAAGTCTGCCATCTACAAGCATTTGGTGTCCAGTCCGGATTGTCGTAAGTTGTTTGACGATTCCTGGTTTAGTGTTATTTGTCGCGCGCGTTTCTTTAAGCAGTTGCAGGTGTTGGAGGCTGTATATATTCGCACACGTGACCCTGTTCTATGCAAGCAAAAAGAAAATGTTGTAGCACTCACACTTTTTAAATAATACGCACTCACCAGGTTTTTGTTCACACGCACTCACAGCTGCCACATTCATCTACTGCTACCATTCTCAGATACACTGCAAAGGTTCACACTACACGCGTTATGCATAACCGCTAGCTGTGCTGCATTCTCACGCTTCTTTTCATAATTACTCTAGCTATATAACTGGTTGTTTTAGTGATTCTTACTATGTGACGATGTTCCACTGATGATGGTCACACGAAAACGTTCTGGAATTGTTTCATTTTAATTGTTTATACATGGTTATGAGTGCACAATTGATATTTTTCATTGCTATTTTACGACTGTTGTCTCCTCGTCGGTTACCTAAAATTAGTGATTGGCATAAAAAATCCTTACTTGCATGCAGTAAGTACTAGTATGTTATATGACCCGCGCTCTGCGAAAACCGACCTTAGGTGCTTCGTACTTCAAGTAATTTTTTCGAGAAAAAGAACAAAACGTAACAGTCTGTCGATTTTTGAAGATCACAAGGTGAGAGTCATGGCGGAACGAAGCAGAAGACGGTCGCTAGCTCAAATAATTGCTGTGGGCTTCTCCCAGAGGTTTTATCCGAACTCCTTCACGATGAATAGTCATTTTTTGGCCTGGTCCAATCGCAGTTCTGATGACAGCAGTGCCGAGGAGAGTCGAATGTGGAATCGCAGGACGCAACGCTGATCGAGCTGGACGGCCATGCGGAGGAGAATTTCGATCAGGCGTCAGTTTTGCCACCAGCCCAGCCCCTCAATGCCGGCAATACACAGAGTGCAGACCAAGAAAAATCGGTTCAAGTACTGTCTACAATCCAGGAGGCGTGCGACAAGTTTGACAAGGGCTGTAGTTGTTCCGCACTGGTGCTGTTTCAAGAGCGTGACACTTGAAACCTTGCTTTACATTTACAGCGCACACAGCGCACGCCCTGACACAGCGCACGCCCTGACCAAGTCAGAGCGCTGCTTGTGTGTAGGCGGAAAACTAGACGTGCTCAGGAGACGTGGTGAGGCTACCCTGCGCGTCCAGCGTGCGCGTGCTGGGAGATGTGATAGATGGGGCTCAACAACTACTCTGAACTACTGAAGACTATACAGTCAGTGGCTGGTGTGGAAGTCATGTACATGCATGTCAGGAAGTCTTTGTGTATGCCTCCAGCGCAGGATCAAGCCCTGGGTGCTGAAATCTGTGCAGGCTGCTGTCAGTGCAAGTGAAATCAGCCCAACACAGGAATTGAATGAACTCTGGAATGCACCGCCTGTGGAAGATGTTGTGGAATTGAAGCATTTTATAGAGCATTATGCTATAGTTCATGGCCTCCTTTAACCTGCATCTCCACATGGGCACAACAAGCCAGTACCAATCTACTTTTATTTGCCCAGTATCACTACGAAGAAGCTTGTTCACCAGGCGTTCACAAAGCCAGGTGGCAAAGCTGCATACAGTATGTTTGGCAGGATTTGGAAAAGAAACTGCCATGATATCACCGATTATGAAACAATGTGTGCGGCAGATGTAGACATAACTAGATGTTCTGCTACCAGTACCAGATAAAACTATCAATATCCTTTAACCCGGCATTGATCCGAGCTTCTTCACTACTTTGCACCTGCCTCTACCCATCACTCCGGCTGGCATATCCTCATACAGAGCCAAATACCTCTTCCAGCAGTTTCGTGAGCAACACCATCCACAGAACAGAGATAGAATGTGTCTATCTCCACAACAGGAAGATCCAATGCCATCATAAACCTTTCCTTTTGAAGATTATGACATACAGATTTATTCTGCAAAGTTTGGTTGCAATCATGCTGCTTGAATTCTCACAGCATTGGCTCCAAAATGTAGCATAAAATCCAAGATTTTTGCTACTTTTCCTCAAAAAATTGTAGGAAAAGTGCAAAGAAATTGTCATTGTATCTAACTGAATATGCAATCCACCTCAAACTTCACCAGAAATTGAAGAAAGGGTCATGGGTCAACAATCCAGCACAAACTCAATTTCGCCAAAATAGCACCTAAGGTCGGTTTTTGCAGAGCACTGGTCATATTATATATTATTATTTATTCTTCTTTTACTAGGGAATTCCCAACAGGCGTCAGCGCCTTTTTACAGGGAACCCTAGGATGTTAGCTGTGTGTTATGGGCAGTGCTCGGTCCTAACCTGCCCGGATCTGGGCAGTTGTACTGTATAGCAGTGCGGTGCGGTGCTGGCCATTCCGACATGCACTGATTGAAGTATTGCGGTATGCTGGCCATGAATCCCAGAATTTAGCAACTTTGCTCTGTGCTCTGTTGTGTTTAGTTGCCTATGATGATTTCAGGTGTCTTGTTGACTTAACAATACAGTGTGTGTGCGCGTGTGTGTGTGTGTGTGTGTGTGTGTGTGTGTGTGTGTGTGTGTCTGTCTTCAAATTAAGACCCGCTGTCGTTGCTATAAGAGAAAATCCTTGGGTGCACATGCAGTAGTGCATTTGCAGAATTGCGTGTTTCTCTTGCGACGGGCGTATACATGTGGTGTGTGTGGGTGCGCACGTGTGTGTGTAGTCTGTTCAGCTGTGGTTGCTCGGGTTCTTTAGGATCCTTGATTTATTTGTGTATGTTTTCGTCTGCGGGCGGATGTGTGTCTACGTATGTCTGTGTGCCTATGTGTATCTGTGTGTGCAGTCTGCCATCAACTGTGCTCATCGAACGCCAGGATCCAGAGGAGAGCTTCACCTATCTGCAGGAGCAGGCTCTGCGCTTGTCCGACAAGATAGAAGCCATGCTGCTGGAGAAACAGCAGCAGCAGTCGCGGCGTAGCTTCAGCACCTCCCCTTCCTCAGCAGTAGTAAACAGAAGTGAGCAAATAGCTGGACTTAGCAGCACTGGTGAGTCGTCATCTTTCACGGTATCGGCGGGGTCGGCGGCAGCGGCAACCCAGAACACAACCTCTGGTACGGCACCGACCACTCCGGTGAAGAAGGCAATGCGAGTCGTTCTAACGCCCTTAAACAGTCCGCAGCGGGCGTTACCTCTTGTTAGGTCCCCACTGTCGGCACCCGGAACCAACGTTGTCTCCGCCCCCGGCAATCCCATGACCGATAGTGAATCGCCTGGTGCCAAGAATGCAGCCACCCGTTCGTTTTTCTCCGTCAGCGGTGCCCGTATCACGTCCACCGATGCTGCCCAGCTTCTGAACAGAGTACGTATTCACTTGAAGTCGTCAGCCAGTATCAGCGGAATGCGGCAGCTCGAGCGGCCGCGTGGACCGCCGATTTCCGGCGATCTCGACTTCTGCCAGCAGCGTCCGCATGGCCGTGGCTCGTTGTCCAGCTGTGATGATGGCACAGGTTTGGAGTATACCGCCGGTGGGGGTGGTGGTGGCAGCAGGGCGCATGCACCATGCACGCGTGTACAGTCCGTCGATCGCTTTCGCCGGCGGCAGATCCGCGGCGCCGGCTGTGCTAATCTGCACACGAACCTCTCCGCCAACAGCAGTTTGACGGTGAACTGTGCCGAGTGTTCTACATGTACTGGCGACACTCATGCACCTGCAGGTGGAGGTGCTGCCGGTGGAGGTGCTGCTACGGGTGGCAAGCCACTACCGCCGTCGCACTGTCAATGCCGTCCAGTGCTTCCCTCGTCGCCACTATCCCATGACCCACCTGTTGGTCTTGGTGCAAGTGGTGCTGCCGCTGCATCTGTCAACTACACTGCTACACATGCAGCAAGTGAAGCAGCAGCGGCAGGTCATCATATGACATCAACGCCATCAGCATCGTCGTCGTCATCACTGACGTCGATCAATGCGTCATCGATCCCCCATGCAGCGAATGTTCATGCCAATTCTGGCAGAAAAGGTCATGGAGGCGATGGAGAAGAGGGTGATGACATCATGGCACCGCTTGCCACCTATTCCAACCAATCCCAGCATCGCAACTCCTGCCACTCTGATGGCTCTGGACCTTGTGCCCTGTCCTCTTCCTCCTCAGGCATATCAGGTACACCAAGCTGCCTCTCCATCGAAGACTTTTCCTCGCCTGAACTCGTAGCATGCTATACCTCCGAGCTTGAGTCCGAGATGAAATCCTCGTCGAACAGCGCCGCTGGCAATCGCGGTTCCAACGCTGCCCCGCCGCCGTTGGCGCTGAAGTTCAAGAAGGCCGCCGCCCTGCGCCAGTACTGGACGGGCAAGTTGAGTACGTTTCCCGGCGTGTCGCCGTTCTCTCTAGCTCTGATCGGGCTCACTGCTGGCACTGCGGCTGCTACGCCTGCCTTCCGACTCGGCTCAGACCCTCACATGGGCCGCCATGCTGATGCAGCGGGCAGTATAGCGCAGTCGCAGTCAACACCCATTGCGGCCGATGGTGGCGGCGGCGGAGTGTTGGAGCGTTTGGACAACGTGTTGACAGCAGCGCATAGCCAGAACACGGTGCCACGCCGCCAGTCCATGCCTGGCGATACATCCACGTCACTGTCCTCATCGGCAGCAGAACAGCCTCAGCAACAGCGGTCTTCTTCTCATCCGAGCTTAGTGCGTCTGGACAAGCATCGTCGTTCCTCTCAGTCAGCCTCGTCGAAACAGACCTCTGCACACATATCTCCGAGTGGCAGTCATTGTGATGGCTTGCTCAACACCGCTGCTGCCTCTCACCTGGAACAATCCGACTTTTCGCACGTTCTCATTCGCACGCAGAGTCCGTCTGTTGAGGATGCCAAGATTTAGCCTGTCCACCTGTCTACCGCTGGTTGACAGTCTATATAAGCGTTAGTAGCGAGCAGACATGTGGCTAGTGCATGCCACCTGGCCTTTTCTCTCATCATATCTCGGTTGTACTGGACTCTTGCAGAGGAAATCTTCTGCTGTTGATGTACGTGTTGTCGTTGCTATTGTTGTTGCTGTTGATGTTGCTCTTGTTTTCCTCGGCGTCGTTGTTCGTGGTCTCGTTCTTCTTGCTGTTGTACGTGTGTATATGTGTGTGTGTGTGTGTGTGTGTGTGCGTGTGTGTGTGTGCGCGTGTGTGTGTGCGCGCATGTGTAACTTTTGCTCTCTGGCATGGATATCTGAGTGCCAGTGCAGTTAGTTCTCTTTGGGTATTGTGTGCATACCCATGATGCCGATCGTGCTCTGCTGTGTGCACCTACCTACCACCTACCTTCCCTTGTCTCTGTATGTTCTCACCATGGCACATATACACACTGCTTATGCATAGTGCAATCATGTGACACCAACTGACGTCGTTTCTGCGTCAGCTTGCACCCACTGGCACGCGGGCTGCTGCACTGTACGTGTTACAGCAGCAGTAGCACCTGCATGTTGCAGCAGCAGTAACACCAAGTCTAATCTGGTGTATTTCCTGACTGGACCCCTATATCCTATCCTGCAAACATAATCTTTCTATGTTCACTGCATTGCATATCACGTTTGGCTGCTATTACCGATATGCCATGCTTTCTTCTATACTTGATATCTTTGGTAAAGAAACAACTTTGTCTGTCACTATCTTCAGCAGGTCTTTTGCGGTTCTCTTTTCTGCGCAAGCAGAAGTGCGCGTGGACATTTTGGACATTTGCCTTTTCCCCTCAATATGACTGTGATGTTGCTTAGCTTGTCTTTTCCTTTAGTTGAGTGTCCATAGTAAGGATTCTATCCCGTGCTTGCGCTTATGTGTCTGTGGGGGATGGGTGAGTGTGTGCGTGTGTGTGGGGTGTCTGTTCGCTAGGACTGGCATCACTCTTTGTGTTTGCTGTTCCTAGTTTTCTCCGTCGCTTTTGCATATCTGCTTGCCTGGCAAACATCTCATTGCTCGTCTATTCTCAACTTAGTAGGCTGCATGCCAGTAGGCGTCTGTCCCTTCAGCGTTCTATTCACGTACACTCGTGACATTACGTATTTCAGCATACATGATGTACATGTGTTGTGTGTATTCGCGCACTCATCCCCTCAACTTGTGCTGCATTCTATGCACTGCTAGTGATATGCATATTTTTCATACCTGCTCATTACTACAATGTACTATCATTAATTTACTACTGGTATCAAAGAGTATGATGTCATTCTCCCCTAGCTGGGAACTGTGACCATAATTATTATTACAGCTACTCTCATTGTTCTCGGTTTGTATGCGAGTGGTTGAGTGGTGGACATGGAGGGGATGCTATCCTTGGATATGTACATTTTATAGGTAGGAGCTTGTATGGGTAGAGTACTGATTTCAGTTTGTAGAAGTGTATTTCAGAACTCCGCACTGCATAATACAGTATATGATCTGTGCCATCAGTTTTAAGAGATACATGCAGCATATGCGGACTTGTCACAGCGATCGTAGCAATAACAACTTGTAGTGCAGATCCGTCACGGCGGCAGCAATGGGCTGCATTCTCGTCATGGCCGTAGTAAATGGGCTGTGTAACGGAGCAGCATTCTACTACTTCATACTCAGCACTACAATCATGAAGTACATGTACCTGTCCCTCCAGGAATCCGCGGCCGCGGTAAAATCCGCGGAATTCATGTTTTTTTTAAAATATCCTGCGGAATTCACAGTTTTCACCGCAGAATTGTGAAAAATCACGGTTTGGGGGCAATGCGAGCACGCGCTTCATATTCATGCACAGTGCAGTGTCCTGTCGCTATTTTGTTGCATGATGTGCAGGTGCAATGGACAGTACAGCAACTGTACCAGTTTTCTTCTTTACTATATTGAGCCTATCGTGTGTTTTTCGTGTTTTCGACCACTACATTTTCTATTGATACTTGTACATAGCATATAGCCATGTCTTTTCGCCGGTGCAGCGCCGCAGAAATACCGCAGTATTGCCGTGGAATTCACGCTATCCGCCGCATAATGTAGCGATTTGTGCCGCAGAATTTCAACTTTCTGTCCGCGGATTCCTGGAGGGGCAGATGTACAACACTCAGCACGCATCCTAGCATAACGGTGCTTAAACCGTGGCACTCACACCCTCACTCTGAGAAATACGCAACCACTGGCAACTGAAGGCTAGTAACGCTGTACATGTACAAATGCCATGTGGGATCGAGAGAATTATTTACGAGACGGCGTCTATCATCAGGCTCTCGATAACACCTATACATGTACTGCATGTTGCTGGTGCTGAGAGAGCAAGTGGCTGCAGCTGTAGTGGTGGCGGCAGTAGCAGCGGCAGCAGCAGTGAGGGCAGTAGGAGCAGCGGCAAAGAATCAGTTAATAACTTGCTGTTCTAAACAGTTTGGCGATCGAATTTACAATTTACATCAGGAGCTGAACAGTGTGACAGTGTGGCTACACTGATACTAATAGTTATGATAGTCTGATGGAATGGAGAGTGGGCAATGGTCAGTGTGGACATGTATTCGTGCAGGGCAGGTCAATGTGTGTGTATCATGAGTGGGGGTGCAGAGTCACATGCATATGCTGATATCTTACAGTGGCAATACTATCGCTAGTACAGTGTGGTAGTACTGTAGCAGGCAGTTTGGCATAAAATCATTTCGTGGCGTTCAGTATACACAATGTCATGCTCAACGCACTGTATAAATAATAAATAATACTAAGGGAGCAAGTCTGGCTGTCTGAGTGTACATGTATACAACACAATGTTGCTGTCTGCATGTGGTAGTCCGAGTGTACATGTATACAACGCAGTGTTGTCTGCATGTGGTAGTGTGAGTGTATACAACACAATGTTGTTGTCTACATGTGATAGTACTGTCTGAGCATATAGAACAAGGCAGTGTTGCTGTTGTCTACAGGTGGTAGTCTGAGCGTATACAATGCAGTGCTGTCTATATGTGATAGTCTTGAGTGTATACAACACAATGTTGTTGTCTGCATGTGACAGTCTTGAGTGTGTACAATGCAGTGTTGTCTGCATGTGACAGTCTTGAGTGTGTACAATGCAGTGTTGTCTGCATGTGATAGTCGGAGTGTATACAACAAGACAGTGTTGTCGTCTACACGTGGCAGTACTGTCGGAGTGTATACAACGACGCAGTGTTGTCGTCTACATGGTGATAATCGGAGCGTATACAACAAGGTAGTGCTGCTGTTGCCTACATGTGGTAGTAGTTTTCATCTCGTTGATTCCATCCCTCACCGCCGGGCACTGCGCCCCGCCAGTGAAAGCTGCAGACGGAGCATGGCTGGCAGCATCCCATGCCGTACTCCTTGCTCGGATTGTACTCTTCGTCGCTGTAGATGCCTGGACAGTGACAGTGACAGCAACACACGAGTATGCCCATAGAACCACTGGCATTTCTACACCTCAGCAGTAATTATTGTACATCATACAGTACTTTCCTTTTTATAGTCTTATTCCAGGCGACGTGCTCCTCGTGTGCTCCGGATGGCAGTCGTAAGTCAGTCAAGTGTCAAGTTCGGCAAGAAGCGTGTGTTCCTAGTTGGAACAATCAATTTCATGATTATTCCAGATGTCTGGCTAACTTACTCTATTCGACGACCTGACATCTACATGTAGTTCCAACACATCTACGAAGCGCAAACCAACAACCTTCCAACTTGGAAGGCTCAGGTGCGGAAAGTTCCAATGAGGGGAAGGGAATGCGCCACGAATATGTGCATAAGCTGTGTCCCTCAGCAACAAAGAGTATCGAACGTTACGGGATGATGATGACGAGACTAGTAAGGCCAGTGAACAAACCGGTCTTACAATAACTCGAAAATGCAAGGCAACAGATTACCCAATTTAGGAGGCTCAAAGGTATGTAAAATACATAAAGAGAGGAAGCCAAGCGAAGGCGAACTGTCACGCACACACACACACACACACACACACACACACACACACACACACGCACGCACGCACGCACGCACGCACGCACACACAACACATTAAAAAGTGGCATAGTCAATGCCGCGTGCTGACCTTTGACAATGTCCAGGCAGTGGTCGTAGAAGTTGAAGCGTGGCCAGTAGCCCAGGTGTTGTGCAATCTGTGCGTGGATGGGTCGTTTCTCCTGGAGATGATCCATGCCGGTGAAGTTATTTCCGTCTAGACTAATCCAGCGGACAAACAGCTTCTCTTCGACAACATCTGCACACACACACACACACACACACACACACACACACACACACACACACACACACACACACACACACACACACACACATACACACACACACACACACACACACACACACACACACACACACACACACACACACACACACAGAAACACACCCCATACAATGTGTCATACAGTAAAACCTGTGACTAACGACCACCCCTTGGGGCCAGAGAAAGCGGTCTTCAGTGGCAGGTGGTCCTTAGTTAGAGGTTTGCACCGCACAACCATTATATGAATGTGAGACCGTCCGTGCCTGGAAAAGTGGTCGGTAGTACCAGGCTGGTCGCTAGTCACGGTGGTCTTTAGTTACAGGTTTTTCTGTACAGTGCGTATCGGTTATAGCGTGGTCGTGTAAAAGAATATACTGCCTACAAGAATGAACTCTCATATTTTCATAATCATAACATGGGTTTCATGTGTATATTTATTCTTACAAGCAATGCTATCGTGTAATAGAATATATCGGTCCTAAGAATGGACTTTGTGTAGCAAAACATGCCAGATTAGTACAAAGTGTATCGCCTGTAGTAATAACATCTGCCCGATACAGTTCTGAACCGACTCGAATTGCATCATAATGCTGCAAGTGCATCTGTTGTGGTCATGTAACTCATGTTGCTCGGCCACATGGTGAACCTATGGCCCAGTATGGGACTACTTTGAAAGCATGAGCAACCGCATACACAGCAGCACTACGTTGCATGTATGATGATCTTCCTGGCTATGCGCAAATGCATAGGATACGTCACACTATATTTATCGTGTGTAACAAATATCGGAAATAAGAGTAGAAAGTCGTTTTTCAAACACCCACGCTATAACCGATACCTACTGTACTTAGCTTTTGTGTGAGTTGTCCCTGTAGTGTACAGTTGACTCAGGATAATACAAACACCATTGTGCAGGAGAATTACCTCTGTATACAAGGGCGTCGGAAACGTTGCGGCAGGTCCGGCCAAAGCCGCACCGATAATTTCATCTTGTGACTTTTGAAGCAATGAAATATGGGCTATTTGGGCCCAATTTCCCTAAACATTTCAGGGGGGGGGGGGGGGGACCCCGGACCTCGCCTACTCATGCGGCCGCACCAATGTCCAATACCTTCCGACCCCCTGTTATAGCCGAAGTTCGTTGTAATAGAAATGCACTTACACTATACAAGCAGCAAGTCATGACTGGCAAGTGACCCATGACAGTATGAATGCACTTGGCTTACATGCGGCCCTACAAGATTTAGTTCGTTATAAACGAAAACTGTTCGTTACACTTATAAGTGGTCAATTTTGTATGGGTTTAAGCAAGGACATGGACACGGGTTTGCTATATCACGAAATTGACGATGACATACCTAGGTATGAACATGTACACACATAGCTGTGAGGCATGCGACAAATGCACTTTTGGGTGCCAATTTCCACCCTCAATATCGGGACTGTCCCGGCCAAATCGGGATGGTTGGCAGGTGTGCAATTGCGTGCACCCCCCCCCCCCCCCCACACCCCACACACACACGCGCGCACACACACAGACACACGCGCACACACCGTACGTTTCCCCAACACTAACCTTCCTGCCTGAGCTGCGTCACGTACGCGTGCAGCGGACTGCTGGCGTCCGTCTTGCTGGCACTCTGCATGCAGTAGTTCAGTGCCACGGCGATATCATCGGAGTGATACACTAGCAGAGTTTCCATACCATCATCCCCGTCTCCGCCATTACACCGTGACCTGGCGGTATCATTCGAGCAGCAGCAGCAATGTGTTGCTACTGGTGGTGATGGTGGGCAGGAACAGAGCATGCCGAGACACCAGGCGAACACGGCTTGCTGCCAGCGCGTGCGCACTTCGCCGATTGCCAGCAGACCGGGCGTGTTGAGCGGCGGTCGCTGGTAGTACTTTCGCCATGGCGACCTGCACAGGTCCTTGATGGCGTTTGGTACGCTGCGACGGCGGAAAGCAGCACATGCACGCACACATGCGCACATGCACACACACAGACACACATATACATAATATACATGTACACATGCGCGTGCACACACACACAGGTACGCACGCACACACGCACACACACACACACACACACACATATATATACACTCAGACACAAATACAACACACACATTTTTACAGCTCTCCAGCAGCTGAAACATCACTAAGGATACAAACGTACAGCGGCACTCCGTTTCTAGTGCGACAAACACCTTGTGAGGCCCAAAGCAGCGGCATGAGTCAGTGTCACCCATGCCATAGAGTGGTGAGAAAAATATCCGGATAAGCGAGGGAACCAGAAAAGCGAACACCGGTTTTGCTGGATGCATCACGTATTCTATACATCTGTAACCAGCTATTTTCTTCCGGATGGTGAGGGATCCAGATAAAAGAGGAGCAGATAAGCGACGTCTGACTGTACTCTTCCCCCCCCCCACACACACACGCCCCCCGCCCCCCCCCCCCCACACACGCCCCCCCCCCCCCACACACGCCCCCCCCCCACACACACACGCCCCCCCCCCCACACACACACACGCCCCCCCCACACACACACACGCCCCCCCCCCCACACACACACGCAAGCATGACACTACAGTGCATCTGTTGCGTCTCACTCCCTCCAAGGGCGACAACACTGACTCCCACTGCTCAGTGACCTGGGACCGCAGGCGCGTGCCCCGTATGGGTTCCTGGGTGCCCTTAAACCCCCTTCTTTTGCTCAAAATGCAGGATTTTGCTTCATTTTTTGAAAATTTTCCTGGGGCCAGTACCCCAGAACCCCCCTTGAAGGGCACCGGCGCACGCGCCTGCGGACCCCAGCCCTGGGAGGTGTGCGT
Organism: Sycon ciliatum; assembly: GCF_964019385.1. NCBI lineage: Eukaryota > Metazoa > Porifera > Calcarea > Leucosolenida > Sycettidae > Sycon > Sycon ciliatum. The sequence goes on along the minus strand of NC_088653.1, from coordinate 21,005,529 downwards.
AGCGCTGGAAATGGAGCGTCACTGTCAGTTTGTAAGCCTAGTGATGGCTCGCCTCGCGGCTGGAGCACAATAAGATATAGAACAAAAAATGTCATTAGATACTTCTAAACGCTTAGTGCCTGATGGGGGTTGAATTCCTCCGAACACTGTATATCGAGCAAAAAGTGGTACTTTCTTGCAGGTTTGCCGAGTGGAGGTAACTAACTTCACAGAAGTCCCTGCTTCTAGGTTCCTCAGATTTGCCATGAACAGCCCGGACTGTTGTCCACTTGCTACTTGGCCTTCACGTCCTGAGCTCTGTCTCTCGGGCAAGCGTGCGCATTACTTTGGCCTCCACGTCTTGGGCTCTGTCTCTCGGGCAAGCATGCGCATAAGGTGGTCACCCAGCATTCTGAAAGCATGCATTTTAGTGTGCATTTAACCTGACATTGCTGAACTTTGCAAGGAAGAAGATTCACCAACACAATACACAGGTGCGTAGCTCGCATGGGGCATGGTGGGCACGTGCACCGCCCTTAAAACCCTTTGAGGACGAAGGACGAATATATCCGTGTTTTAAGGTATAGCTGGATTCCTATAGACGAGTATATCCGTTTTTGAGAAAATTGCGATATCGATATATTTTTAGGTGCTTGAAGTCGCTTATAATGTTGCTCAGACGAGTACGATCTAATTCTTCGTCAAGGTGAGACATGTCGCAGTCGATCCGCGTCGGTCCCGTGGAGAACCGGCCACATTTGAGTATACTCAGAGAATGCGCCGATCGAGAAATTATTTGGAATTTGAAACTAACTTGTTACTTTGTTGAGAGTGCCGATGGCATGTAACCTGTCAAGTGTCTCCTTGTCTGAGGCCCTTGGCATTATCTTTATGAGCAGCGATAGTGAGGATGAACAGTGTGATCCGTTTTTGTTGCCCGCTGATGTCAATGTCTCTTTAGAATCAAACTTTAGGACACTACATCAATTTTTGAAAATCCCGATTTTTGGAGAAAATCGCAACATACAGCTATTTTGAATTGACCATTCTGACCTCTATAATTGATATATGATGTAGAAACTTTGGTTTTTGTTGCCTACTGATGTCTATGTCTCTTTGGAACCAAATTTTATTACACTAGATAAAATACCGATTTTTCGCCTGAAAATGGTAGGAATCCAGGTGGTTTTGGGTAGTCCTCAAAGGGTTAACATTTTTGACCTACTGTATTTCCCCGGTTGTAAGGCGCGCTCGATTATAAGTTGCACCTCCACTTTGAGGTTTGAACCACATTGTTACAATACATGCATATAAGTGGGATGTCACTCTCGATTGTAAGTCGCATCCCCTTCTGTGCCCTTGAAGTTCAGTGTAAAGCGGTGCGACTTGTATTCGAATATTCGGGGAAATAAGGTATATTCAGCATGCACATAATGACCATGAATGACATGCACCAGCCATCCTACACATATGCGGCCGTGCACCTCCCTAAATGGGGACCAGCTATGGCCCTGATTCGGTAAGGCAACACTTACTCAGCTTACCTTGTGAATGGCATGGGTGCATCCTTCACAAGAATGTCGTCCCCTTCCTTGACCAGAACTAGCCCATTCAAGCCCATGCACATATCTACATCAGCAGGGCTGTGGGCTCTTCCAGCCGCTACTTGAACATCTTCTTGATCTCCCAGTTTGCCAGCATATTCGCCACCCTCAGTTACATGGACAGTCTTGCTATTTACCGATGGCCCACGGGAGGTCTGTTTTCCGCCTGACGGAGCCGTCCATGCAGATTTCATCTGTGCGTGTGGCTTCACATCTTCATCCGGCGAGAGACTGCCAATGAGCCCGGAACGAGAATCCGGATGATGTCGGCTCTGACTAGAACGAAACCCACTTTTCCGATTCGAAACAGCCAAGATCGGTAGGAAGCGGCCCGAGGTTACTGCTTCAATGCTTCCAGCGGCGGGTCGAGGCTGCTCCGTGACCACAGCTTTGACAGTCAAGCCTCGACGGCTCCCGCCAGAGACATGAGGTGCCCTACTCATGCCGCGCTACCACCAAGTAGCCATTTTTACTGTCCTGCTCTCTGCGAGTTCAAGCACGGAACGGTCCGAAGCAATGACAGAATCCAAACAACAGCTCTGAAGTACTATCCGGCTACCGGCATTAGCTTTCCCACGGCTTCCTCCTCTCTGGCTATCTCCGTTCCAGGGTGACGTACAGTCGCACCGAAGCTACGGTCATTTCGTCTTGCTCAGCCGATCTGCAAGAAACACACACTATTTTTCAAGGAGCAACGACCTTGATCGCGAAGGCTATCGCTCGGTTCAACTCCTGTCTTATTGATGGCTATCCCAAGGGCTGAAGAAACATGAAGGCACACTCTGCGAACTCTTTCTAAAGATAGCCAGCAGCTGCTGATTGTGATCAACTCGGCAACTTTTACTAACCAAGGGCACTGGAATACACACTGATCTACAGATAGTAAATCTACCGCTGGAAAAGACAACAGATCTTCGACGAGCGATTTCACACAGAGTAACCAGGTAACAGAGTGACCCTGGCGCTGCCAGTGTCGACTCGTATCACTATCAGACCCACGCAGAAAAGCTGGATCAAAAGAAACTAATGACGTGACGTCCGTCCTTGTCTTGGGCTTGGCAGTTGGCAGACCATCCTGCATGGTAGACTCGCGATGTTCTTCATTCGCAAGTCACCCAGAAAACAACTACAAACGTTTCCTTCGTTTTCCTGGCTTGGTTCACATGGTTCATGGACTTTGAACCCTTGATCTTCATGCCTGGTCATTATTTTGTGCATGCAGCATGCATATCTACGTACAGTCATAATATCATCATGTCATGTAGCGCAGGGTCCACAATTAGGGGACCCAGCAAATATGCCGGCACTAAGTCGAGCATTTTAGGGTGCAAAAATCACACGAGCATAATCGGCGGAAAATAGCAATATTGTAATTTGTAGCAACGTTGCACATGTAATGTACGACTCGTAGTGTGTTGTTCTGACTCTTGAGTTCTGAATGACATTGAATATACCAATAGGCAATACACTAATACACTGTATCATGTGTATGTGCTCTATTATCTATTCTGCTACTCTGTAATATGTAGTATACTCTGAGTTTTGATTTTTTGTTTCCTTTATGTTTACGAATGCATCTTTTTGTGTTGGATGCGAAGAGAGACCTGGATTTCAAGCGAAAATTTGTGAGAATTTCTGGGAATTATCGGCATGGTTTCGGGCATTATCGGCTTGTTTTAGAGAATTTCGAGAAAGCATGATGGGTGATTTTTCGAGCATATTTGCCCGGTGCCTATCCACAATCCGGGAGTCCTAAATAGGCTAAAACTTTAGCGTGTGTGCCTTGGTTACCGGTATACCAAGCTTGATCACCGTGATCAGGAGTAGATACATGACATTGTACAATGTCATGCATCTTCTACTCTTGCCGTGACGGAGAGACCATGCCATCACCATCACCATCACCATGTTCATGGTCACTGGCATCATGTCAGGCGCTGGAGAGGAAATGGCCATGCATCACAGACTCACTACTAGTACTGGATGTTGCGACTCCTGATTCTACCTTTACTTGCTTTCACAGCGGATTCAACATACTCCGGTGCGTGTCTCTACATACATAATTCAATTATTATACTTGTTGTTGGAGACAACATGTAACAACTAAGTGGGAGGACCATCGGAAACAGTGACCTTTCTACAAGTACAACCATCCTCGGTTGGTAGAGCCCCGATCTTGCGACCATCTGAACCGTAGATCTAGTATGGATGTTACACCCGGTTCTGACCCTATGTGGACGGTTGTACTACTCACTAGGGATGGTTGCCTTAGACTTCTTGTTGTACCGTCAATCGACAATCGTGTATTCTGTGTTCGCTCCTGGATGTCTTCTTGATAGTCAGTCCTCATAAACTTAGTAGCTTTTGTTCTGTTCTTCTTTCTGCTCTTTTACTTACTTTTTCTTTCTCCAACTTCTGCCCATGGCGTCCCTCTCTCAGCTCGTCAGCTGACAACAGTCACTGTCCCCACCATGACACTGTCGTGAGAAGGTGCTCTCTGTAGACGAGGTTGGTGATGTCCCGACGCGACCATGGGTTCTAAGGCCTTCACCAAACGCATCTACAGAGATGTAGATCTACAGTGTGTGTGTGTGTGTGTGTGTGTGTGTGTGTGTGTGTGTGTGTGTGTGTGTGTGTGTGTGTGTGTGTGTGTGTGTGTGTAAATTGTCGAGAATGTGCATGACTTTCGCTACCTAGGCTCCATCATCCATACTGGTGGCCGCACCGCAGTGGACACTCGGTCCCGAATAGCGTCAGCATCTAGGGCATTCGGAGCATTGCGTCGATCTGTCTTTGATGATGGCGATCTTTCACTGGCAACGAAGCGAATGGTGTATGATGCATGTGTGGCTTCTCTTCTCCTTTACGGAGCGGCGTGTTGGGTGCCACTGAAAAGCGAGCTTACGGCGCTGTCCGCCTTCCATCTCGCTGCATTTCCGCAATCTTAGCCCTCGGTAGAAGAGACACCTGGGACTTCCACATCAACAGGAAGACCATTCTGGAGGCCTGGAATCGTCGAGATCCGGTGGATATTACCACACGTGTTCTTCGCCGCCGTCTGGAGTGGCTAGGGCATCTAGCTAGGATGGGCTGCGATAGAACTCCGCGCCAGCTCCTGTTTGGTACGCTCCTTCCGCCGAGGCCGGCTTGCGGTCCTCGGAAACGGTGGCGAGACTCTGTCAGAGCTGACCTCTCCGCAGTGAACATCGACCAGACGGAATGGTACGACCTCGCCCAGGAGCGTGGGAAATGGCGCAGTGCGTATTCCGCTCAACCAGTACCGCGATCGGCTCAGCGTGACACTTCTGTGCTCTGCGATGTATGCCAGCGTACTTTCGCCCACCAGAAATACAAGAATCGCCACAAGTGCCTGGCCGAGAGGAGGAAGCCCATATCTGAGCAGTCCGGCAGCCGACTATGTAATGCGTGCGGTAGATGGTTCTTGAGTGCTGGCGGGCTAGCTTCGCATAAGTGTCTCTCCAACTCGGCTGCTGAAGTGGCGTCGGTCTCGGCTGTGGCATGGGTAGACTCGGTCCGGAAACAGCGGGTTGCCCTGCCCTGCTGCAGAGCGCATTGTCTCGGCTGCGGTCGCTGCTGCAAGTCATCCCGTGGTTTCGACCTGCATAGCTGTGCTAAATTCCTGTCCAGGAAGTAGAGCGGCGTTTCTGGATCCAATGCTGAACTCAGTGCTGTCGACTCCTGCACAGGGGACACGTGACCATTTGATGGCAGTGTTACCAAGGACCAAGGTGTGTGTGTGTGTGTGTGTGTGTGTGTGTGTGTGTGTGTGTGTGTGTGTGTGTGTGTGTGTGTGTGTGTGTGTGTGTGTGTGTGTGTGTGTGTGTGTGTGTGTGTGTGGCTGTCCCAGGGCCACACCCTGCCAAGCCCAGTGCGGTTGAGGCCGTGACTGCATGCAGCGAGGAGTAGAATTGTGGTCGGCTTGCATAGTCCTGTGGTGTGCGCACAGTAGACCATTGCCATTGGCTTGGAAGGATACTAGACCGGTGGTTTGGGATCAATACAAATAATTGATAGTTTTCAAACACTGTAACAGAAAGATCCATCTGCCGTGCGGTCACTGTAGATCTACAATCACTTTATTGTTATAAATTTTGATTTTGAAGACACCACTGCCAATGGCAATATGGCAATGTGCCTTCATGTAAGCCTGGTGGTTGACACAGGAAGTCGTCCAGGATAGCCTGGAGTGCACCAAGTACATTGTAGTTAGTTAGCACAGACCACATGTGTCACCACACCATTACGGCATTGGCAATGCCATGGGCACACTCAGTTTTTAGTACTACCTGACCACACTTAGGGCGCGTTCGAATTGTCTTCATCAACTGTTCTAACAAATTTTATAAAGAGATTAGTTGAAGTGTCCCATTAGAACGGTTTCTATCATTTTAGAGTTTTTCAATGGAATTGTAATGGCGATGATGACGTCCGATCAGATCGACCATCTCCACGTACTACGTGATGTAGCTATTCCAAACTCTTCGAAACTAATCCACCTTCCCATCGGATGAGTTTCGAGGAGTTTCGAGGAGCTTCGTTTTTCTGAAGAGGCCAATAAGGCCACCTCTTCAGAAAAACGAAGCTCCTCGAAAAGTCAAAGAGTGACAATTCGAACGCGTCCTTACATGCACATTGTGCATGTTGCCAAGGTAGCAGCTACACATCCTCACGCTGCATTCGTCTTCGGTTTGCATCACCTGTGGACATTCCTCCAACGCACTATGCCCACTGTTGGTGACCACATGCAGCCTCTACAAGATGCTATTCGCAGCCGTCTGCTGCCAGCTAGCTCTGACCAAGCATGAAATGGTTTGGTGATGGAGATGGTGGCTCTGCCTGCTCGACATTTGAGGCTTGTGACGTTGTCTTTCGACACCCCTGTTGAGGACTCTCCACGCAAGCACGCTGCCTCTTTGGAGTGCACCACCCACCTCGCAGCTCAGATCGCTACAGGCGGATCGGAGTTGCTGGAGAGCATTCGGCTGGACCAGGCAACCAAGTCGGCAGTGCGGATTCGATACCGCGCAGTACTGGAAGCAACAGCTACCGCGTACCGCCATCCAAGACCGCCTGCCGCAGCCACAACAGCGAGCAATGTCCTTGGCACGTGAGAAGGGCGGGTCCAGTACCATGACCACCGTTCCTATGGCTGAGCACGGTTTCAGCTTTGATGTGAAAGCTGACTTTCACGACCATATCCGCCTCCGGTACTGTTGGCCCCTGGACAACCTGCCAGCATCCTGTCCCTGTTGCTCAAGGTTTTCAGTCGACCGTGCCCAAATAATAATAATTATTGGCAAGCTGTCGGGGTTCATCCACGTCATGCGACACAATGACCCCACCGACTTTATCGCATCGTGCATGAAGGAGCTCCATCATGATGCGGAGGTGGAGCACCCATTGCAGCCCCGTCCGAACTGGCGAAACCTTTCCCCATCGGTCAGCCAACATTGATCCTGATGCCCTTGCCGGCCTGCGGGTGAAGGGATTCTGGACCGATAGCCGCAACGCATTCTTCGATACAAGGGTGCTTTACCCCTACGCGTCAAGCTATCGTGCCAAGTCCCTCCCCTCCCTCTACCGAAGGTTTGAAGGCGAGAAGAAGCGTGCTTACGGTGAACGTGCCAATGAAGTCGAGCATGGCTCCTTCACACCATTATAGTGTTCTCCTCCTGTGGTGGCATGGGCACTAGGCACCGGCGGATTATGCTCGAAAAGGTGGCAGATTCTGTTCGAAAAGCAGTGAAATTGGCAAAACCATACAAACCTTATGGCGGGCAATTCCTCGAATTCTGCTCCATTTCTTTATCCACATACCAAACATGCATGAAACTATTACTTACCAGAAAAAGTACCGAATTCTGCCAATTTTTCTGCCGGCATTTAATATCCGCCGGTGCCTAATGGGCACTCTTCGGACAGTGGAGCATGCTACTTGATTTACATGTACACTGTATGCTGTTAGAAATCATGTACAGTGTATGCTGTTAGAAATCATGTACAATGTGTGCTGTTAGAAATCATGTACAATGTGTGCTGTTAGAAATCATGTACAATGTGTGCTGTTAGAAATCATGTACAATGTACATGTATGTTGTTAGAAGTCCGTGCACGTGTATCACTCAGTGACTGTGCTACTCTGTTTGTAGCTGGAGATCATTACATCCATAGATATATTATGTACATGTAATTCTCAGAATACTGGTACAGTACGGAATAGTGGTAGCGACTTCGTCGATACTAGTAATTATTAAATTTTATGAGGAAGTTAATTGTTTGCTCCCACCCACTACTCAGTGACAGTCCCTGGAGCTCGCACAGTCAGTGGCAGTGACGGACCATTATACTAGTAGTCATTATTTTAGAGACACGAGTGACATACTTTACTGTTAAGGTGGCAGTCTGGGTTCGCGGCCCGACCGCATGAACACAGCCGTAACTTCCATAATAATTGATGAATTTTGCTCAAATCTTGACCACATACCCAGTGTATTTCACTAAGTCCAATGAAGTATAAATCAAGCTCACACATGGGAATCCGCAGACACAATAGTCAAATCTGCGATTATGCCGTACCACCAATACCTTAGACGCAATATGCAAACGCAGAAAGAAGCTGGGTAGAAACTGAGTGCTCCACAGGATTTCCTTCACATATACCTAGGTGCTAAGTGGAGCGGAATTTTGAAATCATATTCAGAACAAAGTACTCAAGCTGTCAAACAAAAATCATGCAATCGCGCAAAATTTAGGTCCTCGATCAGTAGAACTTTACTCAAAGCTACTAGACAAATATAAAAATCCATGACACTTAGCACCTTGATAAATGCTCACAGTTTCCAAAAATGTATGGTTTATGGGGTCTGTGACTTACAGGTTCTTCGCTACGCTGTCTAAGAGGTACGGGACTCAGTGGAAAATGGAGAAAAAAGTGCTCTGTGCAAGTACAGATGGAGGTATGTCTGTCCAACTAGAACTTACTAGAACTTAGTCGAAGCCACCAGCTTCATATGTCAAACCTTCTTCCTCTTGCTGCTCATCCTGGATGCCCTTCCTGATCCTCCTTCGCTTCTTTCGTGACCTCTTCCCTTCTTCTGACTTCTTTCTGGCAGCATGTGCCTGTCTCTCACGGTCTAGCAGCTTGATGAGACGTGTCGTATGGTGTCCAGTAGGGAGGCCCATCTCGTCCAGAACGCGTTTCACTGCCACACCTCCATCATTGAACCAGGCCACGGCCAGGTAGACGCACATCTGGACAGTGGGAGCGGATGCAAAGCCTGTCTTTGGACACAACTGCCACACGAGTCCATTGAACGCTTCGTTGCGATTCTGCGTAGCACCCTTCTGGCAGCGCTCGAGCAAACTCCGGTCGGACAACCGAATGTAGACCGGCTTCAGTTCCTTCCATACTGCCTCTGGCAGGATATTGTGGTGGGCGTAGACATCACCACCTGCCTGTTGCTGCTGCCATCTACACCAGCTGTTAATTCCAGGCGGACAATACTGGTGCTGAGGTTTACTGTCGCTGGATGCACGATGCATGAGGGATGCCCATATGGCCCTGGCCATGGCTTGCAAGTCTCCGCTGTTGTTCCGCACAGCCATGCCATAGTAGGCTTGCAGCTTGTCGATCATGGCATCCGTGAGGCGACCACGTCCGCCTATAGTGCGCCCATCAGCAAGCTTCTTGCCCGCAAGGTTTTTCTTCAGCTTTCTTAGGCTGGTACCGATGCGTTTTTGAACGTGGCCGACACATTCCTCCTTGACTACAGGCACCTCGGGCCCATACGGACAAGCGTCACGCACAGCCTTAAAACTCTTGGTATCTCCATCACCAATGTAGGTGGTGTACCTCAGCTTGCGGCTCTCAAAGGACCTGGCCCACAGAGTCTTGGCGGCTGCACTCTCCATGGCAGGAGCTGATACAGTGGTGTTGACTGAGCAATCGTGTTCGGCAATCTGTCGATCATAGTCATCTTTGGTTAGCTCTCCCTTCTCTTTTCTAGACGCCAAGTGCGTGCACTTGTGGCAAAACTTTGAAAGCACTTCGCAGTCCACCACTTTGCCGACATCATATGCAATTATAGTGAAGGCTCCGAAGAGCGATGCGAATCCTCGGCGCATCCAGGTACCGTCATAGGAAGCAGCGATATCGCTACCCCCATCTGCTGCGGACACTGCTTTCTCAGCTGCCTCAGTCATGCTACGCTCAGCGACGCTCTTGGACGCGGAATGCAGGCCTTTAGCATGGCTGTAAAATGTCGACCGACTCATAGGTGATGGCATATTCAGTGCACCCGCCAGCTTTACCATTGATTGACGTCCACGGCCAATCAGTCGCATTCCGAATACTGCTCGTCTGTTCACCTCCCAGACCCGATTGAACTTCTTGGACATAAATTCGCTTGCTATGTCGCCGCAGTTAACACAGGAAAGCTCCAGGCATGATGCAAGGCCTCCCCGTTGCGATTCGCTGATCGTGACTGCGCCATTACAGCCACTGCAACAAACTGCAGCTGACAAAAGCTGCTGAAGGCACTCGAGATCAATCAGGCGAAATCCATGCGCCCCTTCCTCACACTCTTCATCCAAGTCACTGTCGGAGGAACTGCTGTCGACTTCACCGCCACTTCCATCACTATCGCTGTTTGAAGACGTGGCTTCAGCTGGCACTTCAAGGTCGTCATCAGACAGTGGCAAGTCAGGAATTTGTTCTGCAGGCGAAATTTCACCAGAGGGAGCCTTCGGCGCCTGAGACACTCCATAGAACGTTCTTTTCCTTTTCTTAGATCGTCCGGGCTTTCCCTTGGCTCTAGACTTCCCCATAGTAGCCAACGAAGGGGTTAGCTCCAAGAAACAATTACTCCAAAACAATTACTCCAAAAGTAACTAGTTTCAACAGCAGAGCGATCAGCTGAGATCATGAGAGTCAAAATTTGAATTTTTTTGAATTTGCGCATGCGCAAAAGTTATCTTGGTTGCCATGGTGACAAACATCGTGCGCGGCTGTCAGTCTGCAGCGCAGAGGAGTACCAGGAGTCGCTCCAGAAAATTTTAATGAAATCGCTCAAAGATTGACGGTAAAAATCGGAATAGTGTGCAAACCTAAATTTTGTAGAAATTTGCTGATATTTCAGTATTTCAAAAACAATTGTGCAGACTTTGCGCGGCTATATCTCCGGAAGGAAGCACCCGATTACGCTCAAATTTTCAGGATAAACCCTTTGGACCATACACAAGACGCTGCCAGTGAAAAAATACAGAAAATCGAAACTTTGTTTTTTGACCCTCTGAACCCAGACTGCCACCTTAAGTTTACGAAGCAGTGGTACAGAACCTGACAGTGCGTGTGTGCTCTGGAAACAGAAAAATCATCCCTGCACTCCCGTTCATGACCAAGAGTACGTACAGGCAACCTCTGGGGGACTACATACTCATTGTGCTGTATTGCATGTTTGGCATTATACATTGCGTATGGGCATTGCACAACTAATACTTACTTTGTCATGTACAATGTAGTTTTGCTGTAAAGTGTCATTAGTTTCGCTTATCAGGTTCATGCTAGCCAACACGAATGTTCATCAGAATCGTTAATTAGGACGTTATCACTGGCGTATCATCGCTGTTGCTGACATTCTACCTGAGTCTGGCAGACAGGTCCCTGTCACCAAATGTCCGCACGTCTGCATTGTGTTCGTCAGAATTAGTTGCCCACGGACATGACTTGTTAAAAAGCAGTGAAATAAAATGAATACGGCGGACCGGATTGAGTGTATGGGTACATGATTGTACAATGTACATGTACTGTATGTCGCTGCCAGACTTAGCATGTACATGTACATGTATCGCTTCCTTCGTGTTGACTCCCATAGATTTTTGCAATCCATGTACATGTACATGTACATGTACATGTACATTGTACAGGTACCTATTAATTTGAAGCAGTCAAATATTCCTGCATACTTCACTCCTTAGCCTGGCTTAGGCCAAGTAGTTAGGGCTATATTGACTGCTTATACATGTACATGTATTTGACTCCTTTTCAGGGATTGTACACATGCTTTGGCTAGTCGCGATAAATCTAATATTGACTTCGTACGAGGTCAATACACATGTACATGTAGGAAATAAAAACCTCGTAAAAGACCTCGGCTTCACCTCAGTCTTTTGCTCGGTTTGTATTTCCTATAATTGACTTCGTACTCAGCAGGGGCGTCGGAAGGCATTTTAGTGTGGTACGGTCAGCCATCTGAAACAGTGAAAGCACAATTCACTCGTGGGGGAGGAGTGGCTGAGCCGAAAATTTTGGAAATTTAGAGCCCAAATCAGTGCATTTTATTGATTTACGGGGTACTTTGGGCAAATAGTGGTACGGTCAATACCGTAGTGACCGTACCGTGTGCGACGCCCCTGCTCAGTCATATATTAGATACTCTGTCACAATTGGTTCACCAAATGTTGCCAACACCACTTTCAAGACCGGACCAATGAATCTTACGATTTCCTTCTCTCTCGTTTGCTGCTGATCGTGATACATGTACATGTACATGTAGGTACATGTATAGACAGCTTGCTTATCAGTGTACATGTACATGTAGTTAGTTTTTCTGTTCTTTGTGATGCTGCTGCCTTATGACACACATGGCGCCCCTACGACCAGAATGGTTATGGGTTATACAGTCATGTACATGTACTCATGTACATAATATGATACATGTACATGTACATGTATCATATTATGTACATTGTAAATAATGCGTAATGTCCCGCAGATTGAGTACATTGTACATACATACATGTACATACATGTAGCAGGCTATGGTCCAGTAATGGCAGTATGGAGCCATCCTCTGGGTTATCCCCTAATACTACTAGTAATCCAATGCACTGCCATTGCCATCATGGTCATTGCCATTGGAGGTGCTATGCCTGGTGACTGCTGTGGTGACGCTTTCTGTCACATTCAGGGCAAGAAGGAAGGCCATTGCCAACCTGCACCATTCATGTTCAAACTCCTGTCACTGGCCAGGGTACTACTGCCTACTGGGTGGCCCAGGACAACCTGTTACCACCTAGGAAGAACCTAGGAAGACAACAACGGGTCTGGTGTGGACCTTGCAGTAGCAGGCTGCCACTAGCAACCTTCATCTTCTTCTCAAACCAAAGTTCCAAGTCTAACAGAAATCGCCAAAACCCTCCACTCGTTCGATATGACTGCACTCGCTGCACAGCGCGTCTGCCAGTACGTCATTTTCATGCTGAAAGTGAAGCTGACTGCATATAATAGTATTAGTATGCAGACAAGGGGCAGAGACGCAGATCACATCTAAAAATACTAGTCCGGGCGTCAGGATCGTCGGACTCCTATCCGTACATGAGTACAATCATGTACGTCTACCTTCATCTGCTTCTGAAGTAACTGTGGCACTGGCAGTCTGACATCCTGATTACGCACGTGACGCAGACAGCTACAAAACGCTCATTGTTTGTAGCTGCCTGACAGTGACTGCACCGATTTACTTACTTATTATTATAAGCACGGTCCTTTACTAGCATTTTTTCAATGTGCCTCCGCCCCGTAATGGAGACTTTCCTTTATTGGAGACTGTCCCATTATTATTTCAATCTCATTTCAGAGGCATGTTGCCATGCCAAATTCATGTCAGACACACACATTTCAGGGTTATTTTCGCCGGTACAGATAATGAATTTACACAGTGTGCTTATAATGGAGACTGAGCACTTCATTTTTTGAATGCCGCCCCAGGGTGTTCTATTCTTGGAGACTGTGCTTATGTTTAGAGATAATACGGTGTGAGGTCTATGAGTATGACTCTATGAGTATGACCATGCCCCACACGGACGGACGGTCGCACCTACCATACCAGCGTAGTGTAGAAGTAGACCTGTACAGGACTTCACTGTCGACATGTCCGTGCAGCAGCCCAGTCTAGTCCATGGTCCAGTTTACACACATGATAGTATTGATACACACGCGCGATGCTACACACGCACACACACACGCACACACACGCACGCACACACAAGTACATTATTTTTTCAGACACACAAGTAGATACACACAGACGAGTCTGCGATCTGTGACAGCGCTCAGCAGTACATGTATGTCACTACGTGGGTCAGCGATCGACCATGGCATGGGCATGGCCTGGGGCGGCCAGGCATTACCGGTACTAGTAGTACTAGTAGAACATGCATGAGCCATGATGCGTCGAGTCCCCGGACGCGTCGACGGATCAACAGCATGCAGAACGCACTGTCATGTGTCTGCAGATTAGTGCAGAATGATCTACATACTGTAGTACTGACTGTACTCGATCGAAGATGCTCATCCTGGCATCCAGTCCACCATGATCTACCATGATCTACTGACTGTATCACCCAAGCATCATGATGTATCATGCCCACATGTCCCTCTTCGTTTGCGATTTGGTTACACTGAACTACACTAGTACTAGTAGAGGCAGATATACACCTGTCCTGTCCTTTGCAGTTTTCAGGAGAGAGAGAGAGAGAGGTCATGGGTATCTCGTTCTAGTTTCCGTTGGGTAAAGGCAGTCTCACCAGCGCTAGTAGTAGTGAGCTGAGCGTGGTGGTGGTGGATGGTGGACGTCTTGCGCAATGGGCGCGTCGTCACCGGTACTATCCGTCATGAAGGTATCTCTCTTGGCTGGCTTCACGGCGCTGGCGCTCTTGACGACAACATGCCAGACATCTCCTGGCGAACGTAAGTAGTTTGTAGCGGTTGTTTGTGTTCGCGTACTAGCGTGCATGCGTGCGTCCGGTACTCATGCGGCATTGGCCGTAGTTGTGGAGGCCATCCAAAACTCAAGCACCGGCCCGTGCCTTCTCTGGGGCGTCGAGTGTTTTGTGACACTGCGCTCTGAGTCAGTCTGATCGATGTGCATCTGCGCCATTCACATAGCTAAGTGTGCTGGATGGCCTGTTGCGGGACCGGCTTAGATTTGTATTCGACTATTTCCTAGATGTTGCGTCGGTGCTCATGGCGCTGGGTCAGTGCAGAGCATAAGGATTGTTTGAGTCTTTGAGATCGTCCGCAACAAAGGCCAAGGGCTGCATGCAGTCTTCTGCAGCGCGGTCTTTCTGCGTAGTGTGGATCAAGAAGACAATGCTAGATGTGCTGATGTAAACTCACTGTTGTGTGTGCCGAGTATACTCACGTCACGGCGCAGTGTTACCGCGTGCACGTGAAGGGAGATGGGTCACGTCGCGTCGGCGGCCTGGACCGTAGATCTACCACGCACCAGGGAACGAATGTTCTTTTCGGCGCGGTGCAGATCCGATGTGCATGCGTGCAGTTTCTACTTAAGGAGGCTCCCACCTAAAGAAGTAAAAATAAAAGGTCCATGGACACCCTGTTTTTTATGCATAGAATGGTGGAGTGATGTCTCTTCTTCAATTTGGTATAGTTTTTAGGTAGGGTCACCAGGCATATAAGAGGTATTTTGGTGTATTTAGTGAGTGTACAATTTCTTGATTTTCGGTAAAAAAAATGGTAAAAAATTTGGTTTTTGACCCAAAGAAGCCTCCTGGAAGGAGGATACTAAGCATTTTCTTCATCATATGTTTAAGAACCACATTTGGAGGTATCTTGGCTACACAAGATAGACTGCGTCTTGGTTTTGCCCTTGGGGAGCCACTTTTTCGAAATTACGGGTACCGAAATTTCCATCGGGTGCTGAATTGTGAAATGGTTCAGCCTGCAACATTTTGTCCATGGACATATTGATTTTTGTGGCTTTCTGTGATCCTTGAGCCCCAAGGAAACCGATAATGGACAGTTTTGATGGTGTCACCAGGCACTTTAGGCCCCTACCAAACAATATAGGTATCAAAATATGGTATTTTAGGCCAATTCTGAAAATAGCATTTTTAGAAAATCTGACCATTCTTGCCTTCTTGACTAAATATCACTACCAATGACATGGTAGTATGGTAATATTATTTTAGAAGAAGTTATTTTCATGCTGCAACCTCCTTTGGACAAACCAGACAGTCTGTGCTTGGAAAGGTACATGTATCATTACATGTACATGTATGTCATGTAGCCTTCAGTCCTATGACATTGATGTACGAGTAGTGTACATGTACATGTAAGGCAGCGAGGTTTCATAACAACCTCGACCATGAAACTGGCACATGAATAATGTGAAAGCAGGCATTCAAAATAAGGCACACTAAACACTCACACGCGTGCGCACGCACATAAACACCCACCCACATGCACGCACTCTCATGCACGCATCATTGTAACACTACTAGTCCATAGCAGGGCTTAGTGTAAATAAAAGCCTGAAGACCAGCCACTGCACTGGGCGTGCATTTGCTGGTTGTCACTTGCGTTGATAGCAGCAGACTCCAGAAAAACATTGCATGAAGGGCAATATGCATCTACACACGCTGGCGTGCACATATACGATATACATGTAATGTACTGTCATGCTCTCTCGGCAACTCTTTTTGTGTCTCAAATACGGTTCACAAATGCGCATTCACATGCAACTCCTGTACTGTAAAGCCATTACCACACTGTCCTTGCGGACACCAGAGAGGCATACAGAACCAGCACCGTGAGCCACCCCCCCCCCCCCTTCCACACCTAGCTTTGCACACGCACACATGCACGTGCATACACACATACATGTACACAGACATTTGCATGCACATGCACACAGTGCACTCGTGGGGACATGTGCATAACCCAGATCAACATTGCGTGCGAACCCACACATGCGGGCACGAGCACGCGCGCACACACACACTCGTACACCTGCCCAACGCTGAAGCGAGGATAGCGAACAAACTACGTTAGACATAGCAACTTGTGCTCGGATTACACCTTTCAACAGCTTGCACACACACACGCGCATGCGCGCGCGTACACACACACACTCGCGCGCGCGCGAGTACACACACACACATGCGCGCGTACACACACACACATGCGCGCATACACACACACACACACACACACACATGCGCGCGTACACACACACACACACAAACGCATGTACTTGCGCATAGAAAAGGATTCAAAGTAATCAACCACAGGCATTTACCCAATACACACCTGAGTGTGCACATCTTAGTTGTGGCATCCCCATTTTTACAAAAGCAGGATTTAGAAGTTCGTCCCTGGTTCAGAACACAAGCCTCTGGCCAGCGTTTTCCTTACACCATCAGTGCAGTACAGTGGTTGACACGAACCTCATTCCTACAGGGACAGTAGCCCAAGTTCAGCAGCTCTGAGATGCGTCGTCCACTGAGCTCAGGATACTCTAGGATCCACAGAAACAGTTTCAAACGGCACTCGTGCGACTGGAGCTGCAAGTGGGTCCACTTACCAGCGAGTGGGCAGCCACTTCACGCTCCACAGGTAGTCCATGCTAAATTCCAGTGCCAGTACTAGTATCACTACGTTCGACATCGATGTCTTCACTGACTTCAGCCTGCTTTTCTCACCCTTCTTCGTCAGTAATATATTTGTTCTTCGTGGCCACATCGTACCGCTTCAACAAAGTTTTCACAAAAAATCAAGCAGCGCAGGAACTGCCTTTGTTTAGCATTAGCCATGGCCAGTGATTCTTTCCAGCGTAGAAACAGCCACGGCTACAGAAACACTGTAACGAGTAGAACTACATCCTGGAACAACTGCGAGCACAGAGAAATCAAAAAACTTCTTTCTGAACAACAGCTTATTTCCGCATGGAACACAACATTTTTCGAATCTCGCGGCAAAAAACAGATTTCGGAGGTGCCCTTTTTACACTGCGCTGCGCAACTGTTCGGAGCCTCCTTAACTGTTCATTGACATAATCATTGGGATTGTGTCGACTGATCGGAGTTGTGCGAGCTGTGGTGTGCACTGTATTTCGTTGGGAAATGTTCCTCTTGCGCATCATCCTTCCTGTGCGTGCTTCAATTATGTGTATGTGTCGAGTGCGGCGCAGTTCTGCGTACGCCACTGCGATATCTGAAAAACAAGGAGGCAAACACACACACGCACACACTCACACACTCACACACACACACACGCACGCACAAAATGGAAAATGGAAAATGAAAAAAACCCCCAATGAGACACACACACACACACACAAACAAAATGCACATACAGCATTGCTTTTGCATTGGATATCCGCGGACAATTGTGCGGGCTGACTGTTTCCCCCATGTTCTTAGCGGGTGTATTCACGTTGCACATTCCGAGCGTCTATGCCCACCACTTCACTATTGTAACGTAGCAATGTGTGTGTTGTGAAATTGTGCCTGCAATACTGCCTAGGTTAATACCACAACAGCGAGAATCCCATAAAGAGAATCGATAATTATTATTGCCACCTTGCATGCAGCGATGACTGCTTTGTGTACTGAATTCATGAAGTCAGAGTTTCATTGTTGACAGCCGGGCACCCTGCAGAGATGCATCCTGATTGTGTTAATGCCCCCTAGTCCACATAGGCACTTGTAGTGCATAGCTGTGTGTGCGCTGTGGCTGCACTGTCCACAATTATGTGTTGCTGTGTGCATGTATGAGTGTACCAGAAGGTGTGCTGCTGCTTCAACGCACACTTGTGCCAAAGTGGCAATGACTATGTGTATCTGCAACTCCACAGGGAGTCCTAAACAAGCATAGTTTATGGGCCCATAACATAATCACAGACTAACACAATCATACTGTATAACAATTTTAGGTGCATTCAAATTTCGGTGTCAGGGACCTGCCCAGGTTTCAGCTGTAATGTAGAATTAGGTGACCAGTCTACCCTTCTCATGCAGTGTGTACTCTAGAGAATGTTTAGGTGTTATCTAAATTTAGGTGCCTGGTTTCTGTACGGAAATTACCGAAATAAAAATTACCACTCAAGGGACCCTACACATGTGGTCAGGTGGTTTTCGTATCCAGGTTCATTTGACTTGAAACACCAGCTTTTTGTCCTAGTGTTCCTTATGCACATTGTACAGATGTACGAAGTTCTGTACTAAGGTCGTAGGTGTGTACATACCCGGTTGGGTGTTCATTGTGTGCTATACATGCACATTTGACCAACTTAGCCTCATTGTCGGGAAAAGGTTTTGTATGAAATGCCATCAGGGCCCATTTTTTTTTAAGGGAAATAGCAGTCAACACAATAGGGTCCTGCACTGAATCAACACCCAACTTGGTCTATGGGATTCTACGAGCTTCCGTGCATCTGTATACGGTAACGTGCATAAGGCTTGCTAGAGTGGTCTTCTGGGGCAGGTGGTTCGCATTATCAGAGCAGGCGCGTGCGCCGGTGCCCTTAAAGGGGGGGGGGCTTCCGGGGGGTGTCCCCGGGAAAAAAATTCAAAAAATGAAGCAAAATCCTGCATTTTGAGCGAAAAAAGGGGGTTCCGGGCACCCAGGAACCCATACGGGGCACGCGCCTGCAGAGGGTCGCCTTGACCAGGTTTTACTGTATCATAATGCCATGCACACGCCCGTCGCCTGAGAAGCACGCAAGTCTGCAAATGCACAGCATGTGAGCTGTAGTGTTTACTGTAGTACTGTACAAGTATAAGCAGAAATATTCGTCTGGAATTTAATTTCGTCTTTTTCGTCCAAGGAACTTTTTGGACTAAATTAAATGCCGGATTAAAGTCGATGTGTCCAGGTTTTCAATGCACTCTTATGATCCATGGACGAAATTTTCAACCGGACGAACTCCCGTTTTTTTGGAGTTGGTCGAAATTATTGACCGACGAAATTTTCTGCCTGGACAGTAGTTAGCAGTAACACATACAACGCAGGCTGTGTGTGTAGCTGTGACTTCAAGTTTCACGCCGCATTTCGGCGCGATCATCGGACAGCAGCAGTTGGCATTCACTTGTTTGTACTGTTGTAGTTACAGAACAGAACAACAAGGACAATCAAGGCTTGTTTGCTGCTACTTCAAGTTTCATGATGTCGCAATCATCAGGCAACAACTGTACTTGAAGTAGTAGTGCAGGAGTGTATGCTGGGGCATTGAAGGTGACTGGCAAAGGCATGGCGATCATTAGTTGGGAATGCAGGCCGACAGGACCGGCGGACGCAGTTTTTGATTGGCCCATTGAAGGTGACTGGCAATGGCATGGCGATCATTAGTTGGGAATGCAGGCACAGGACCGACGAACGCAGTTTTTGATTGGCCCGGCCATATCCTAGCCTTTCATACAGTTTGTGTATGATCATGGAGGATGTATACATGACTTTCATACAGTTTGGGTATGATATGGAGGGTATGTAAATGTCCTCCTCGGCAGTAAACACACGTTGGAGGTGGCCTAGAAGTTGGTCCGGTCATGGCCGTACAAACCGGGCCGGTTGCCGGGCCTGAGGCATATCACTATCATTCTGGCAGCAGTGCATGCTTGCACTATGTCCTGTGCATGGTCAACTATGGCTGTGTTTACATGAGAAATTTCAACCCAGGTCGAGTTCAGCCCGGGTTGAAAGTCTGTACGATAGACAAAATAGGTGAGTGTTTACATGAAGACAGTTGACCCGGGTCAAATACTGATATGCCGCCAAAAGTCCACTTCTAGAGTCCTGCATGGTCACGTGAATCCGTTCGCGCGAAAATTGCATGTGCAGTGCTGTTCAAACCTGGCGCGAGATACGCACAGAAGTACGTTTGTACGATTTTCTTGACCCGGGAATCAACCCGGGGCGAAATTTCAACCCGGGTCAAGCGCAATGCGTCATGTAAACGCGCCATTCATTTTGTGCACATGGCGGGTTGAAATCTGACCCGGGTCGAACTCAACCCGGGTTGAAACGCCTCATGTAAACACAACCTATGTCCAGTACATGCTTGTGCTATGTGCTGTGCATGGTTGAACTGGACAGTGCATGGTTGCATGGTTGAACTGGACCGTGCATGGTTGAACTGGACTGTGCATGGTTGAACTGGACAGTGCATGGTTGAACTGGACAGTGCATGGTTGCATGGTTGAACTGGACCGTGCATGGTTGAACTGGACCGTGCATGGTTGAACTGGACCGTGCATGGTTGAACTGGACCGTGCATGGTTGAACTGGACCGTGCATGGTTGAACTGGACCGTGCATGGTTGAACTGGACCGTGCATGGTTGAACTGGACCGTGCATGGTTGAACTGGACCGTGCATGGTTGAACTGGACTGTGCATGGTTGAACTGGACCGTGCATGGTTGAACTGGACCGTGCATGGTTGAACTGGACCGTGCGTGGTTGAACTGGACCGTGCATGGTTGAACTGGACAGTGCATGGTTGCATGGTTGAACTGGACCGTGCATGGTTGAACTGGACCGTGCATGGTTGAACTGGACTGTGCATGGTTGAACTGGACTGTGCATGGTTGCATGGTTGAACTGGACAGTGCATGGTTGCATGGTTGAACTGGACTGTGCATGGTTGAACTGGACAGTGCATGGTTGAACTGGACTGTGCATGGTTGAACTGGACAGTGCATGGTTGAACTGGACCGTGCATGGTTGAACTGGACTGTGCACTTTTATTACGTGCGGACTATACAGCTACCGAAGTTTACCAGGTATAAGTTGACCCGCTCATACTCGGGGCCTAGGTATCCTGATTCAATGAGGATTCAACCCCGGTTGTACATGTATGTCGATTTCCTCCTTTTAAGTACACATACTGTATATCACGTTAGTTTCGGTGTAATTTTAATTTCGGTAATTTCGGTAGAGAATTCAGGCAACGGAATTTAGATTACACCTAAAAGGCACTAGAGTATGCACTGTATGTGAAGGGTGGGCTGGTCACCTAATTCTACATTACACCTAAAACCTGGCAGGTCCCTGGTACCGAAATTTTAATACACCTAAAATTGGATGTTATACAGTACCAGCAAGGGGTTCTGTACTCTTGGTACCAGTTATCTATTGTTGTCTGCTCTGCTGCTGTTGTTGCCGCCATCCGGCTACTGCTTCTTCCGCTGCCATTGTTGTTGCACAGGCGAATGTCAGCAGTGGTCAATGGAGAAGAGCTGGATGAATCTATGCTGTCAAAACCACACCACCAACAAGACTTGCTACGATCATTGCCAGCTGGTAAGTTATGCCCTAATAATGAAAATGGACCCATTGCGCAATGACGTAATTTGTACCCTAAACACCCTTCACAGCCACCTGAGCATGGTCGTCTGGGGTGTTGAACAGTGCATTCCCGATCCCAGCGTACTCACAAGCATTACTCATACATTCCATATTTGGCAATGCGCAATGGGTCCATTGCTTGTGCAGGGCCTCCTGGTAAACATAGGCAGTTCATACGCAGTACAGTTGTTCTTGTGCACTTTCCACCTTGATTTCCGTTTTGAACATTTTTTTGACCCGAAAAAGACAAAAATAGTACGCACCCGCTGGGGTGGGCGTTTGCAGCGACATGGACGTTTGCAGCGACATGGACGTTTGCAACGACATGGACGTTTGCAGCGACATGGACGTTTGCAGCGACATGGACGTTTGCAGCGACATGGACGTTTGCAGCGACATGGACGTTTGCTGCGACGTGGACGTTTGCAGCGACATGGACGTTTGCAGCGACATGGACGTTTGCAGCGACATGGACGTTTGCAGCGACATGGACGTTTGCAGCGACATGGACGTTTGCAACGACATGGACGTTTGCAACGACATGGACGTTTGCAACGACATGGACGTTTTCAACGACATGGACGTTTGCAACGACATGGACGTTTGCAACGACATGGACGTTTGCAACGACATGGACGTTTGCAACGACATGGACGTTTTCAACGACATGGACGTTTGCAACGACATGGACGTTTGCAACGACATGGACGTTTCGAACGACATGGACGTTTGCAGCGACATGGACGTTTGCAGCGACATGGACGTTTGCAGCGACATGGACGTTTGCAACGACATGGACGTTTGCAACGACATGGACGTTTGCAACGACATGGACGTTTTCAACGACATGGATGTTTGCAACGACATGGACGTTTGCAACGACATGGACGTTTGCAGCGACATGGACGTTTGCAGCGACATGGATGTTTGCAACGACATGGACGTTTGCAGCGACATGGACGTTTGCAGCGACATGGACGTTTGCAGCGACATGGACGTTTGCAACGACATGGACGTTGGCAGCGACATGGACGTTTGCAGCGACATGGACGTTTGTAGCGACATGGACGTTTGCAACGACATGGACGTTTGCAACGACATGGACGTTTGCAGCGACATGGACGTTTGCAACGACATGGACGTTTGCAGCGACATGGACGTTTGTAGCGACATGGACGTTTGCAGCGACATGGACGTTTGCAGCGACATGGACGTTTGCAGCGACATGGGCGTTTGCAGCGACATGGACGTTTGCAGTGACACGGACGTTTGCAGCGACATGGACGTTTGCAGCGACATGGACGTTTGCAGCGACATGGACGATTGCAGCGACATGGACGTTTGCAGCGACATGGACGTTTGCAGCGACATGGACGTTTGCAGCGACACGGACGTTTGCAGCGACACGGACGTTTGCAGCGACACGGACGTTTGCCGCGACACGGACGTTTGCAGCGACTTGGGCGTTTGCAGCGACACGGACGTTTGCAGCGACACGGACGTTTGCAGCGACACGGACGTTTGCAGCGACACGGACGTTTGCAGCGACACGGACGTTTGCAGCGACATGGACGTTTGCAGCGACATGGACGTTTGCTGCGGACTGAACGATAATCACATAACCCCTATGATTACTGTAAAACCGGAAAGTTTAACGACCGAAACGTTAACGTTTTTGTAATTTTGGCATGATAACGTGCAGAAAGTTTAACGATGGCTACCTGGCCACCCATCTGTATGCACATCTTTACACTGACATCTCGCGATAACGTTTCTTCAAATGACCAAAAAATTGGTCGCTAAAACGTTAGACTTTGTGACTCGTTAGACTGTCCGGTTTTACAATATCTAGTGCCATGGCAAAGAAGCAAATGACAGATAAGCAACCCAAAGATAGAGAAACTTGGAAAAAGGAGAAGCAAAAGGGATCAGTGCAATCACTGTACTTGAATTGCATCTGTATTTCCTTGTCTTTTTTGGTGATTGGTTTACTCCTTTGCAGGTTATAGCTGGGTTTGGTGGTAAGAAGGCTACAGCAGAAACTACTGGGATGGCACTCAACATAGCCAAGCAGAAACCGGAGTGTGGTCTTATTGGGGTGAGTTCACTGCTCGTTTTGCTTTGGTGTGTGCGCGCGCGCGCGCGTGTGTGTGTGTATGTATGCGTGTGTGTATGGCTGAGCCGAAAATTTAGAGTCCAAATCTGTGCATTTTATTGATTTGCGGGGTACTTGGGGCAAATAGTGGTACGGTCAATACCGTAGTGACCGTACGTACCGTGTCCGACGCCCCTGTGAAGCCTATACATTCAGGTCTTGATCTCTGTGTTGTTGCTGTGCCAGTGAAGACTGTGTATACATTCAGCTCTTGGCCTTCTTGTTGCTCTTGTTGTTGTTGTTGTGGTTGTGTGCGTGCAGGGTTTCACCCAGTGCATATTGGACAGGGAAAAGCATTGTGAGTAGTACGACTACAAATGAGAGTCCTCCGGCTCGGTAGAGTGCTCGATATTCGTTCCGAACGGTTCGAATAGAGCTATCTTACACACGGCACAGCGCACCAAGAACGATGCTTGGTGCTCTGTGCCGTGTGTGAGTAGTAAGACGAAGTGTGCACTACATGCACATAGCTTGTATGTGGTCGGCGTAGTCAGCAAATGGCTGTCATAGTTACTACATAGTCAAGCTAAAATCCTGACCAACCGCCAAAACCCCAATCCCTTGACAAGACATGCAGAATCCCTGGATTTCTCTCAAAATCCCCGGACTGCACGAAAACAAGTGAAAAACAGTTTTTCCCGGCAAAAAAAACGTTCTACAGCATACTGATAGACTCTGCGTACAGCACAGTGCGACCGTGCATTGCAGTGCGACCCTGCATTGCAGTTCGATCAGTTGGCGCACACCTAGCACACCTGTCAGTGCAGATCGTGCAGGCTAGCCTGGTCTGGTCTCAGAAAGTGCCGTGCACAGTTTTCGTAGGTATGTGCACTGCAATAATTAGAAAAACCGAAAGAAAATAGGAGCATGTCGGTCCTGATGCTTACACTGCCTTTGTAGGAAGAGTGTAGAAAGCTGTCTTCAGCATACAGTCTATATACGGTAATGCATGTAGTGCCAACAGTCTACGTATACTTTGAGTACAGCGGCGGACCCAGCGATCTCCACAGGGGTGTTCCAGTATAGTCAAAGCTGAATAGCTGATGCATGTGCATGGACAGGCATGTGGTTGCCAGTGCAGTAGTACGTTTACGACATTTAGGGGGTTCCGCGGAACCCCTGGAACCCCCCCCCCCCTGGGGTATGTGCAAGAGAACATGAAACCCGGTGTGTGCAGCTCTGATGGGTTGGTGGCGCGGCGACATTCCGTGATTACAGCATTTTAAGTGATGTAGGGCGTACAAGCAGGATTCAAGCCGGTCTCTTTCTGCACCACTGCAGCTCAGTTGTACGCACTACGCCACTTCCCGCCTCAGATCTGCACCAAAAGTGATGTAATCACGGAATTCTGCCATGACAGACACCCATCGTGGAAAAAGCCCCAAGCTGCACACTTTGGTTTTCATGTGCTCTTGATGTGTGTAGGCATATTAGGTATCAGGGATGTGCCATGTGTGAGAAGTCCTTCAGATTCGGCCAGTGCTCTCTCTTCTGACTTGAACCTGCGATGCGCGACTTTGTACTTTCCCTGTGTGTGTGTGTGTGTGTGTGTGTGTGTGTGTGTGTGTGTGTGTATGCACGTGTGTGTGTATATGTTTGTAGTTCCACCGCCTGTCAGTGAGCTCTCTCTTCAGAAATGTACTTCGAAAAACTGCACAAGACCAGGTAAGTTATGTGCATTGCATTGCGGCTGCAAATACATTAGAACCTGTCAAGGTGACCACTCGGATAAGGCGACCACCTGTCCTAGAAGACCACTGAAACCAGGATCAAGGGATGCTATTTCCAGTCAAGTGACACTGGCTAAGGAGACCACCTGGTAACAGAGACCACATTATGGATGTACAGTCAACTTCGTTTATAACGACATTCGGCGGAGCATCAAAAAAGGTGTCCTTATTTGCGAAGTGTCGTTATACCCGAAGTCTCGTTATATGTATTACAGTGGGATGGGACTTTGCTCTGGGCATGGAAATTCTGTCGTTATTCGCGAATTGTCGTTATATCCGCAGTCGTTATTAGCCAAGTTGACTGTACAGTCAGACCTCGCATAACCGCACACATCCGTTTTCCACAAAATTATCCGGATAGGCGAGGGAACCGGATAATCGAACACACATACTGTATGTAAGCATGGCATATGCTGTACATTTGTAACCAATGATTTTCTTCCGGATGGCGAGGGATCCGGATAAACGAGGACCGGATATGCGAGGTCTGACTGTACATAGCTTGAGTGGTCGTCTAAGACAGGTTTCACTGTAGTATGCACCTTAGCCAGGGTCATGAGAGTGGAAATAGCATCCCGGCTTGATCCTGGTTTCAGTGGTCTTCTAGGACGGGTGGTCGCCTTATCCGAGTGGTCACCTTGGCAGGTTCTAATGTATTTGTTTTTGTCCTGGACGTTCAGCGCCTGATGTCATTTCTTTTTCTGCAAGATTTATACACCGTGCACTGGGCAGTGCATCCACACTTGCAGAAAGGCACACTGCGGGATGGACTGTAGCCTCACCACCACTGCCACGGTTCAGGTTGTGCGTGCTTCCCCTAGCTGCATCTCATGTTTGGCATTTAAATGGTCTTTGTAAAAAAATAAAATAAAAAGCCGATAAGAAGCCCCCATATCGCTGATCTTTAACTGCACCGGACGTGTGCTGGGTTATCGTATTCCAACCAACGCATGCCTTTCAATACCTTTGCAGCAAGGGCGTCGGACACGCAACGGTCACTACGGTATTGACCGTACCATTCTTGGCCCCGAGTACCCTGTGAAGTAGAGACTCCCCCCCCCCCCCCCCCACACACACACCTCTAATATACCTCAGACTGCGGACCGTACCACCCTGAACTGCCTTCCGACGCCCCTGCAAGTTTGTAACTACAGTAAAACCTGTAACTAAAGACCACCGTGACTAGCGACCAGCCTGGTACTACAGTAAAACCTGTAACTAAAGACCACCGTGACTAGCGACCAGCCTGGTACTACAGGCCACTTCCCCAGGCACGGACGGTCTCACATTCATATATGGTTGCGCGGCGCAAACCTCTCACTAAGGACCACCTGCCACTAAAGACCGCTTTCTCTGGCCCCAAGGGGTGGTCGTTAGTCACAGGTTTTACTGAAGTTATTTCATTCTTCTGTTCTTGTTGTTTGCTGTGCGTGTGCTGTAGAGTATACATCTGACCACTGGTGCTGTAATCTTGCCAAGACGACGACGTGTAGACAAGCCTGCCAGTCTGTAAGTGTGTGACGAGATTTAGAACTTACGATGATAACTTACTGGTATTACTCGTGTCACGTAAGGATGCCGGTGTGAGGGTGCGAGAAATGGCGGTGGTTTGAAGGCAATAGACATAACTCTTGATCAGTGGTAACGCCACTTTGTCTCTTCATGTATAAAGTTTCAGTACCTTCAAGTGCCAATTTCGCGCGAATAGCACTGGTTTTTGATTGCAAGTGCACAACACCAAAGGTGATGATCCATTTATCCACAGATGAGGCTGAGCTGAAATCGTTTAGGAAAATGTTTTGGCAGTTCTGTGAGTGATGAAGCTAGGTGCATTGGTGCTCTGGGTGGTATGCGTTTGTGGCCAACAAGGCTCTTCAATAATACTTCACACAAGGGTCGTAGAAGACATCGTAGGCAACCTGGTTCCAACAATCACTTGATTGAAAGACAAAGAGACAAAAGACAAACGACAAGAAAACCTGAACAAGAAGGCCCGAAAAGGACCAAGATGTCCAGAAAAGGATAAAGAAGATAACGTAGTACCAATTATCGTACAACACAGCAAGATGCGGGGGAACCATGCGCGCGACCGCGCGGGTTCACAAAAGCTCCCGTGGAACAGATATGGATACGTGATGTCAAAGAAAGCGAAAGGGTCAAGAGTACAAATCTGACACGGCTTTCTAGATATGGATACGTGATGTCAAAGAAAGCGAAAGGGTCAAGAGAACAAATCTGACACGGCTTCTAGAAGACACACTACACTACTACGTCATGAGTACGCGACTGCACAGTCAGCGTAACTATAGAAAATATGGCGACTGGTCTGCAAGCAACGACCAGGTGCAGAACAAAATCAAACAAACAGAAATATTCAAAATACGGTTGTGAAAGAAAGAAGAAAAGAATGAAGCTGAAGGGTTACACCTGTCAGAGGGTGTTAGCACCCGACGCTGGGTGACAGCAAACCCTGTCAGGTAGTGGTAAATAATCCTAACACTTCTGCAGCCGAACTTCAATCGCAGCGAAAATACATCTCAGGTAAGAAACTCTAAAACTCTAGCAATAATTCGAGAGTCTCAATCTATCGTGATCCACTCGCAACACACGCATGCAAACAACTCGAAACAGAGAATGTATCGGTCTGCGACAGCGTTATTGTCTAGCAGTGTGTGTGTGTGTGTGTGTGTGTGTGTGTGTGTGTGTGTGTGTGTGTGTGTGTGTGTTTGTGTGTGCACATATGTGTGTGCAAGCGTGTATATGTGATGAAACTGGCAACATTTTAGCTGTGTGTGGTGCGTAGGTGTGTGTATGCATTCATCACATCTAGTGTGTATTTAGCTCGATGACATCTTCTGACATTGTATGCGTCATGACTGGTGTTGATAAGATGTGGGCGCTTTATTTTTATGGAAAAGAAAAAGGACCAAGGAACTACAAGTTACGTCCACTAACACCACCAGTTACTAAACAATCAGCTCGTGCGATAACATTGCACGACACTGACCGACGGTATTGGCGTTCTACAACTAACTGGCTAACAGTTCTAGCACATCTTGGATGCGCACTCCAACAGTTCCTCGGTCCTTTTCCTTTTTCTATAAATATACCCTTGGCTCTCCATCCGAGTCCATTCCTGCCCTTTATTTTGTTGTTTCATTCTCTTGTCAGTTTGGGAAGGTCCTGGCTCGTGCTCAGTCTAGCATTGCATTCAAGGAATGTCAGAGATCTGGTGATGAGATGGAAATGTCGGTGTGCATAGAGCAGGGTAAGCCAGACGTGTGTGTGTGTGTGTGTTTGCGTGTGTGCGTGTTTGTGTGTGTGTGTGTGTGTGTGTGTGTGTGTGTGTGTGTGTGTGTGTGTGTGTGTGTGTGTGTGCGTGTGTGTGCATGCGTGAGTGTATGTGTGTGTGTGTATGTGTGTGTGTGTGTGTGTGTGTTTGTGTGTGTGTGTGTTTGTGTGTGTGTGTGTGTGTGTGTGTGTGTGTGTGTGTGTGTGTGTGTGTGTGTGTGTGTGTGTGTGTGTGTGTGCGTGCGTGCATGTGTGTTTGTGTGTGTGTGTGAGCTAGTTCGGTTGGTGGGTACATTTATTCCTGATTGTGTTGGGTCTGTTGTCAACGGGCTCGGCTGCTTGAATGTGTAATGTTGTACCTGCCACTTTTGTTGGTTGCAGGGTTCATATACTTTCTATTTGAAGTATAAATACCTGTTGACCATGGAATGCTTCTGGCTAGATTAACTCTTTTGTAATCAGTGGTGCTAGTGAAGCTTATATCAGATCATCTGATTTAGCCACCCACGCTAGTAGCAGGTATTACCTTCACTGGGGGCAGGGGTAACTGCAGTTGGATCCCCGGACGGATACCCTGATGCCGTCAATCCTTTTTCTGCACCTTGCCTTCACACACTTACTGAGGTGTGAGCCCATCGATGGGATCATTTCCAAGTCCACGCAGAATCTGGGGAGTTCAGGGGGTTGGACGTTGGATGGTTCAATCGCCAATTGTGCGTGCACTTATCTTTGTAGCACACAAAGAGACAAAGCCAGTTGAAAATCTGATGAGGCCTTGTGTACCATTCCTTCTCAAATCAGTACAATGGTGATAATGTGACGAAGCACAACGATGTCAATTTATAACTGGCTTCGTCTCTTCGTGTGCTAACATTTTCCCCTCCGACTATGTCTCTACTTATCTGTTTGTATGTGATCATTGAAATAATGACGTGTATGTTTGTTCTCTGCTGTGCTGTCATCATCATGTCGGCACTGCAGACAAGTCGCCGGCAATGCCTGCCTGCGATGGCATGCTCTTCTGCAAAAACTTCAGTCGGTATGTACAGTACAACCTGTCTAGGCGAACACTCTGATAAGGTGACAACCTGTCCTAGAGGACCACCTGTACTAAGACCAAGGTGCATTATTTATCAGCAGCCACTGTACCACACACCATGCACGGCCATCTTTAATCTGGCTGCCATGGCAATCGGTACTCGCCTGGCATGAAAAGCTGCATAATGCCAAAGCCAGGCACACGTATCCTCAATATGCGGATACAGTACAAGCTGTCAAGGTGACCACTCTGATAAGGCGACCACCTGTCCTAGAGGACCACTGCAACTAGGACCAAGGGGAATTATTTGTCAGCAGCCAATGTACCGCACACCATGCACGGCCATCTTTGATCTGGCTGCCATGATAATCGATACGGGTAGTACTCACCTGGCATGAAAAGCTGCATAATGAGGACCACTAGAACTATAGAAGCTATAGCAGAGAAACTGAGGACCAGAGAACTACACGTTACGTTTTAATGTCCACTAACACCACCAGTTACTTGACAATCAGCTCATGCGATAACATTGCACGACGGCGCTGACGTTCTTCAACTTACTGCCAATCAGCTCTAGCACGTCTTGGATGCGCACTCCAACAGCCTTCCAACTTGGAAGGTTCTAAGTTAGAGTAATAACATAGGAGGGGAACAAAGGGCCATGTCATGGTTTTACTGTATTCAATCGGATTCAGAACGTGTGGCAGCTAGCCGAACACTAGACTGATGGCTAGCGTTGACATCCAGCGGACCAGTACTTGGCTCCATCCTGTCTTGGAGGTACACACCAAGAGTTCCTGATTCAGAAGGCTCTTGGTTGTGGACTACCTTTCTATATTTCAAGTAACTTGTTAATGTAGCTCTTTGGTCCTCTTTTCTTCTTTTTCAAGTAAATTTTACCCTTGGCTCTCCACCCAAGTCTAGCATTTCAACTCACTCCTTGTTATAGTAGTTGTTTACTTTTGTTTGTTTTTCTCTCAGGCCGGGTATGTCCTTCAACAATTGTTCGCTAAGTGCAGACATCGAGGCGTTGACGCAGTACAGGCGCTGGCTGGATGAAGGCAAAATTCGCTTCAATGGCGTCGCTGCCGGCATCAACATTTCCAGGTGCCTGACGTCCGACGTCTGGAAGGTGAGAATATATCCACGTCGTGACGGCCGACAGTTACTGTCCCTTCAGCAAAGATCTGGGTTGCTTGGGGTTTCCCCTATTTAGGCACCCAAGATGGCAGAGGTCGTATCTGTTCACGGGGAGACAGATGAACCCCGGGACATACCACCCTGGGGCCTAATACTTACAACTCCGAGGAGAGGGCAACTTTGTTTAACAGTTGTTGTTTATTTTAGAACAAAGAGGGGCCATTTGGAGAGCTTTTAGAATGCTGTGGTTGCACACGTTCATGTGGTCAATGTAGAGAACACGGTGAGACTGCTGTTTCCTCGGGGGCTGGCTTGACAACAACACACCAATGTCAACCAATGTCAACTGCAAGAGCGAAAAGCAATGTAGAGGAAAACCTGTGACTAACGACCACCCCTTGGGGCCAGAAAAAGCGGTCTTTAGTTAGAGGTTTTGACCACTTGGGGCCAGAACATGCGGTCTTTAGTGGCAGGTGGTCTTTAGTTAGAGGTTTGCACCGCACAACCATGAATGAATGTGAGACCGCCCGTGCCTGGCGAAGTGGTCTGTAGTACCAGGCTGGTCGCTAGTCACGGTGGTCTTTAGTACCAGGCTGGTCGCTAGTCACGGTGGTCTTTAGTTACAGGTTTTGCTGTACTTCCTCTAGACAGCTGTGTAGAACTGCGGGAATTCACACTGCATGGCGTGCCCATGTTAGACTGGGGGAATACCCTGAGGCAGGTATGGTAGTGAGCTGCTAACGCCTGTCATTCTGCTATGCACGGAATCTCGTATCTTGTCAGCGATACGAGTCGCTGTTGCCAAGATCTTTATTGACGAGTTTGACTCCGTGTGTGTGTGTGTGTGTATGTGGGTGCGCGCGCGTTTGCGCATGTGTGTGTGTATATTCTCACACAGGCGTTGAGCTGCTTTCTGACACTTCAGCCGACGAATTCCTTTCTTGATCGCAGGATGTGCAGGTGCGTAGAATCCAGTCGCCTATGCACAGCATTTTTGAACAGGAGTGTAGGATGCATCACATGCCACCTGGCTTGAAATTTGATCCCGGGGTGCAGCAAAGAACTATGCGATCGATCGTTGTGCCGTTGTAAGCTTATGTCACATTAGACATGGTGGAACTAAAGCCTTAAACTACAGCCAAGAGGAAAACTTCATGGTTGGAAAGTGAACCTCCTACCATAATCCCACAAGGAAATAATAGTTTCACCCAGAGCATGAAAATGTTGTCGATAGGGACTTTCTCTTACAGGTCTAAAAGAGCATAAACTATTTGCTATATTCGTGCACCTCCCCCCCCCC
Source organism: Sycon ciliatum (assembly GCF_964019385.1). Classification (NCBI taxonomy): domain Eukaryota; kingdom Metazoa; phylum Porifera; class Calcarea; order Leucosolenida; family Sycettidae; genus Sycon; species Sycon ciliatum. The sequence continues at coordinate 20,973,124 of NC_088653.1, read as the reverse complement.
CCTCCCCCCTCCCCCCCCCCCCTCCCCGTCAAGTTAGTACGGGTTTGACCACTAAGTTTGAAAGTAAGCACGTACTTATTTACGGACCTTTACGATAATGTATAGTAAGTCTAAATGCATCTTACCTGTGTGTGTGTGTGTGTGTGTGTGTGTGTGTGTGTGTGTGTGTGTGTGTGTGTGTGTGTGTGTGTGTGTGTGTGTGTGTGTGTGTGTGTGTGTGTGCGTATGTGTGCGTGTGTGTGTGTGTGCGTGTGTGTGTGTGCACGTGCCTGTGCATGCATGTTTTAGGGCAAGCTGTGATTGGCTTCTAGGCAGTTGCAAGAAAGAAAACCCCGGTGTTGACGAACGGTCTTGTGAACACGCTGATGGAGAGTATTTTGCGAACACAACCGACTGTTTGGACCTGGAAGATTTCATTGGTAAGAAGAACATGTAGATTAACCCTGGTTCAGTCTTCAGTGATGCCCTGCATGGCATTATTGTTTCATTTCGTACCTGACGATGGCAATTTTCCCCGAAACGTTGTGCGTAAAGGAATTGGTTCGGTTTGCAGTGCTGTGGGAATGGGTGTGTCCACCCAACTACTCTCTACGGATGAAGCTGCAAGATGCCTCGAAATTACTTCTCATTCAGTGAAAAAATGATTGATAAACCTTCTTTGATTTTGTAACCTCGCCGGCTTAGTCAAGTAGTTTGCCCCTTGAGGTTGCTCCAGTCGACGATAAGGGATATCGATGTTCTGCTTTAGACCGGGACAGAGTTATGCATTGTGACAATACCTAGAATAGCAGTACTGATTGAGGAGTGTTGTAATTTGCAGCGAAGAGACCACTTGGATTGAAGATGGTGTGTGTGTAAGGTTTTCCATTTAACGAAGTGGCTGCAGTGGAGCTTTGCGCACATTAAGAGCTGTACTCTTGTTACTTTGAACTCGGATGGTGAGCCAATGTAATCAAGGATATAAAGGAGAAGGACGAAAATGGTACGAGTTAGGACTAACTGTCCAGCAACGTACCGGTATACAGTCAGCAAGTGCGACAACAAGACACACAACTGACAGTGTGAATGTCTCAGTACTCCCTGCCAGTTGTGTGCCTTTGTGGCGTAGTAAAACATATCGCTTCTCTAGCCTGCATGCTCGGTCGAAGGGAGACATGTGGGAGCGAGGGTTTTTTTATCTCAAAACATTTCAACCCTGGCCTGCAGACTAGGGGCGCGTTTGGTTGGTACGAACTAGAACAGGATTCACCAGAACAGCGCGTTTGGTTGGGACTGCACCTGTTCTGGGTCGGCCAGAACATGTTCTGCTTGCTCCGGCCTCGAGGCCGGAGCAGACCGAGCAGTTTCACTTTTTCACAGTGAAACCTGGCGGGAACATCGATTTTGGTCCCAAATGATCACGTGCATACGCTTTTGGGTTGGTTTCGTCGTACCGTACAAAGTGACCATGGTGACCCATACACATTTTGAAGGATGCACCAAGTTTGGCACATTTTCCACAAAAATGTGCTCTGTTTCTGGAGTACCGTTTGGTTGGCATGAGGCTGCTCCATGTGCACCAGCTGTTCGATCCTGTTCTAGATCGTACCAACCAAACGCACCCTAATACTTGGGTGGGCTTATCCGCGGGATTCTACGATATGTAACGTAGAAACAAACCAGAAAAAAACAATAACTTCAAGGTGTTGTTGGGAGTTGAAAATGGAAGAAAAAAAAGATTGCCTGGAGAACCCGGGTATCGATCCCGGTACCTCTCGCATGCTAAGCGAGCGCTCTACCATGTGAGCTAGTCCCCCTGCACATTGACACTGGGGCTGTTCAGGGATTATATGCCTGGCATAGTCTGTTCTAATGTCACAATGAGTGCATAACTCCTCAGAGCATGCCATTGGTGATGGGAAGGTCACCGTACAGTAAAACCAAGAGTGCATAACTCCCCAAGAGTGTGCAACTCCCACATTATGTGACATACCCTGCTGTCCCGACAGAATTTCACGTTGATGTCATTATTTACGATGCAATGCTCCTTCCACCAGTGATTTGCAACATGTGCACGGGTGTCAACGCGTCGCACGTTTTCGTTGCAATAATCTGTACAGGATCAGATGGGCTTTGGTCCACCACAGGTTCCGGATTCGTCTGATAATCCGTGTACAGTGCGCATTGCATCATAAAAATGACTTCAACTTTAAATTCTGTCGGGACAGCAGCCATAGTCGAGTTGCATACTCGTGGGGGGGGGGGGGGGGGTATGTACTAGTACTCTTGGAAAACCTGTCAGGGAGACCACTCGGATAAACCTGTCAGGGAGACCACTCGGATAAGGCGACCACCTGTCCAAGAAGACAGGTGCCACCCAGGGTCAAAGGATGCTATTTCCAGTCGAATAACCCTGGATAAGGAGACCACCTGGTTACAAAGAACACTGAAGGTCACTTGAGCGGTCGTTGTTGGCACGTTTCATTGTAGTTGTCAGGACTTGTTTTTTTTGTTTTTGTTTTTTTTTAACTCGAATCGGAGCCTTGTTGTTTGTGCCTTGGAGAAGTGTTGGAGCTAGGTGTCAGGTCGCTGAATGTCTCAGTACAGTTTTGTGCCATTTGTAGCACTCGCTGACTTTATTATGATCTGGTTACGTCATAACCTATAACATTGTTCCTCCTTTTTTTGTGTTTTTGGTTGTATTCAGATGTACCTGCAAGATCAATACAACAGTCGTGTAAGTGCTAGCTGTGTTTCTATGCCCCCTGTGGCTGTCTATCAGTTTATCACAGGGCTGACGCTCTCTCCACCCCATTGGTATGGGATACTCTCCTGATCATATGTCCGTCCGTCCGTCCGCCCGCCCGCCCGTCCGTCTTCCTGTCTGTGTGTTCTGTCCATGCTCCTCTTTGTCTCTGTCAGTCTTACGACTTGCACATGCAGTAAAACTCCCCAGGTACGGATGCCCCTAATCCGGGCACGTCCGTCTACCAGGTACCTTTCTGACCCATCTGGAATTACAAAAATGGCTTTTCACCAAAGAAGCCCCAACACTTTATTGTGTGTGATGCTGACTTGAGTGCTTCTTTCATTGTGTGCTATGCTGTGCTATGCTGTGTTGTGCTATGCTGTGCTGCAGTCGACACCATAACCAACCCTTGCATACCCAATCCCTGTGAACATCAGATGTGCGTGGTGAATCGTGATTGCCAGAAGAGCGGTAACTGCAGAGCTAATCACACTTGTGTTCCTGGTAGGTAATATCAAAATACTGTAATCACACGTGTGTTCCTGGTAGGTGAAGCTAACATGCCATATTTCCCGGAGTATAAGCCGCACTGCAGCATACAGACATTTATCCTATTTATCACCATTAATCGGATCATCGGAGTATAAGCCGCACCCCCCTTTTTGGGGGTGAATTTTGAGTGTTGAAAGTGCGGCTTACACTCCGGAAAATGCGGTACTTGTCACGTTGAGGTTATTTTCATGATATTCAGATCATCTTTCCAGTTTGGACATTTGCTCCCCCCCCCCACCTTCCCGACACACACACACACATACTTTGCCCTGCATTTCTCTCTTCCTCCATCGCCCACACACGTACACACACTGACGTGCACGCATATGCAAATGCAAATTCACACACCCACACACACACACGCACGCACACACGCACGCACACACATACACCCACACACACGCACACACTCGCAATCGCACACACACATGGTTCATGTCGCTCTACTCGCAACCCAGTCCATCCGAATCCTTCGTAGCCAGATGGTTGGCCAATGCATCAGATGTCATACTGCTATGCGTACGTGCGTGCGTGTGTGTGTGTTTGTGTGTGTGTATGTGTGTATGTGTGCATGTGTGTTGGTTTGTAGGCTGTGCCCTGGACTCTTCACATACGTATGTCTTTGATAAGCACTGGGTCAAGGTAAGATTGCAAGCTGTGAAACTTGGTAGCATCCAGAGGTTGCTGCTTTGCATATGATACATGAGAACAGATCACACGATCACATGATCACGTGATGACATGATGACACGAACACATGATCACATGGTCACATGATCACATGGTCACATGATAACATGGTCACATGACCACACGATGACACGATGACATGGTCACATGATCACATAATCACATGATCATAATCACATGATCACATCATCTTCGCATATAGCCAAGAGTAGATAAACAAGAGTGTGCAACTCGCGGATGGGTTGGCCCACGGCGGAATTTTTTGTTGACGTAATCTTTTCGACGACGCACGCGCTGCGAGTCTTTCGGAAAGTTTTCCCTCGTGCTCTTGGCCGGGCTTTACACTGTAAGGTCGGTGTCCAGCACGTGCTCTCACACTGCTCTGCGGCAAACTGCGCGTTTCTCTGAAAAAAGGTGACGTCAACAAAAAATTCCGCCGTGGGCGGGGGTATCTGCAGATTGTGCAGGAGAGATCCGGAGTTGCACACTCTTGTTTATCTACTCTTGATATAGCCCATGACCATAGCACTGTCTCGGACATGGAAGTCCGGTCGAATGACGCGGGGCCGGCGCCCTCAGTGCGTAAAGAACGTCGAATGCAGTGCACATGTTGATCGTATGCGTACTCATGGCTGCATGGCCAGCACTCTGGGGGCCGCTTGACCGTTGACCGAATTTCCATGTCCACGACAGTAACGCATAATTCTTGCAAGGTACGTTCGGGCCTGGTTTAAATCTGGCTTTGGACAATTTCTTTTTCATTGCCGTCAGGTTCGACCTCATTTTTCTCTGTGCTGCGCTGATGAGTCCAGAAAGGACAAAACAGTTCTGTCTGCAGATTGAGTACACAGTCGGTTATATACAAGTAGGTTATGCTTAATGCTGTAGACAGCAAGCTGTTTTGCCATAGAGGCCAGAGTGTACAGCTCGGATGGGTTGCTGCCACGGCGGAATTCCGTGATTACATCATTTTAGTGATGTAATGCGTACAAGCAGGATTCAAGCAGGTCACTTTCTGCACAACTGCAGCTCAGTTGTACGCACTACGCCGTTTCCCACCTCAGATCTGCACCAAATATGATGTCATGGAATTCCGCCGTGACAGACACCCATAGTAGAAAAAGCCCCAAGCTGCACACTCTGGTTTTCATTTGCTCTTGGTTATGTGTATGTGTATGATTGTGTACTCTTCTGTTCACTTGGTGTGTAGATGTCTCCCACATCCTACACCATCAACACGTCTCTCATATCTACACGCTACTGTCAGTGTAATGCCACCGAGCATGGGTTCAATCGCTGCGTTACCATGGTGAAGTCGCCGGGGAAACAGTGCAACACCAGTGAAGGTGAGACACTTCTCATCTAGCCTCTCAACAGGCAAACTTGGTTGGTCCGGTCTCACACCTGATTCGGTCTCTCGCCTACCAGGGCCTGCGTTGCCCAGTCCCTGCCGATGATCCTGGGTCACAGTATCTGGAGCTGGCGTATCCCCCCCCCCCCCCCACCCCTCTCCATGCCTTTCTTACCCAGTTCCTGCATCCTGGGTCAGTATCTGGGGCTGGTGTACCCCCTTCCCCCTCTCCATCCAGGGCCTTTCTTACCCAATCCCTGCACCGCGAGTCACAGTATCTGGGGCTGGCTTATCCTACCCCCCCCCCCCACCCCTCCCACCCAGGTCTAAGCTGGTACCACAAATCTTGTCCTCTCTTACAGAGCTCGGTATCTCTGTCCTCCCTCACCTTGTAGTTGTTAAAGAGAGAAAGAACGAGAGAGAGAGAGAGAGAGAGAGAGAGAGAGAGAGAGAGAGAGAGAGAGAGAGAGAGAGAGAGAGAGAGAGAGAGAGAGAGAGAGAGAGAGAGAGAGAGTGTGTGTGTGTGTGTGTGTGTGTGTGTGAAAGTGTGTGTGTGTGTGTGTGTGTGTGTGTGTGTGTGTGTGTGTGTGTGAAAGTGTGTGTGTGTGTGTGTGTGTGTGTGTGTGTGTGTGTGTGTGTGTGTGTGTGTGTGAGTTTGCAGTTGTAGGAAGCTTGTATCTGAACCAGCTGAAACATGCTGAGAGAAGAGAACACAATCTTGGAACAATACACGGCGACGTGTTGATAATTTGAAGAAACTGCTGATTGTGTCGAGTGCAACGTAGCAACACACAGCATGCTGATTGTAGTTAATTTCCCGGTTTCCGTGAATTGTGAATGCGTTCATGTGTGCATGTGCGTGTGCATGTGTGCGTACGTGTATACATGCATGCATGCATGGCCGTGTGCATATCTGTGTCCATGTGACTGCACATAAATGCAGGCGCTGAAGATGGAACGCATTACACGAACAGCGATGGAGACCCATGTCTCTGTGACGACGGTCATGAGAGGTGTTTGGTGAACCTCACCCGCCTAGCTAGCACCTTGGAAGCAAATGATTTCTTCACCCAGTACGCCCTGGTACCTTCCATTAGCCATGGTAAGCAAACTGACATTCTTCATCCACTATGCCCTGATACCCCTCCATTAGCCATGGTAAGCAAACTGACATTCTTCATCCACTATGCCCTGATACCCCTCCATTAGCCATGGTAAGCAAACTGACATTCTTCATCCACTATGCCCTGATACCCCTCCATTAGCCATGGTAAGCAAACTGCCACTGACTTCTTCATCCACTATGCCCTGATACCCCTCCATTAGCCATGGTAAGCAAACTGCCACTGACTTCTTCATCCACTATGCCCTGGTACCCCTCCATTAGCCATGGTAAGCAAACTGACTTCTTCATCCACTATGCCCTGGTCAGGCACGTGGCGCCGCCGTTGGAGGTGATCCAGCTGGAGGGGAGGGCGGGGGGGGGGGGGGGGGTCCGGGTGTCCCCCATGAAAGTTTTGAAATTTGGGTGCAAAATCCTGCATTCTGGGCACTTTTGGCATCGTGTTAAAAAAAAGTGGTCCGGCTGCTACACCCCTGGTGATGCCTTCCATTGGCCATAATGAGCTGGGTTACTTTGTGTGCTGTTAAGGAGGCTCCGAACAGTTGCGCAGCGCAGTGTAAAAAGGGCACCTCGAGAATCTGTTTTTTGCCGCGAGATTCAAAAAATATCGTGTTCCATGCGGAAACAAGCTGTTGTTCAGAAAGAAGTTTTTTGATTCTCTGTGCTCCAGGATGTACTTGTTCTACTCGTTGCAGTGTTTCTGTAGCCGTGGCAGTTTCTACGCTGGAAAGAATCACTGGCCATGGCTAATGCAAAACAAAGGCAGTTCCTACGCTGCTTGATTTTTTCTGAAAAACTTTGCTGAAGCGGTACGCGGTGGCCACGAAGAACAAAATAATAATTACTGACGAAGAATGATGAGAAAAGCAGGCTGAAGTCAGTGAAGACATCGATGTCGAATGTAGTGATACTAGTACTGGTATTTAGTATGGACTACCTGTGGAGCGTGAAGTGGCTGCCCACTCGCTGGTAAGTGGACCCACTTGCAGCTCCAGTCGCACGAGTGCCATTTGAAACTTTCTGTGGCTCCTTGAGTATCCTGAGCTCAGTGGACGACGCATCTCAGAGCTGCTGAACATGGGCTACTGTCCCTGTAGAAATGAGATTCGTGTCAACCACTGTACTGTAGTCTGTACTGATGGTGTAAGGAAAACGCTCCCCAGAAGCTTGTGTTGTGAACCAGGGACGAACTTCTAAATCCTGCTCTTGTAAAAATGGGGATGTCACAACTAAGATATGCACACTCAGGTGTGCATGGGGTAATTGTCTATGGCTGCATATTTTGAATCCTTTCCTATGCGCAAGTACATGCGTTTGTGTGTGTGTACGCGCGCGTGCGTGTGTTTGTGTACGCGCGCGCGCGCGCGTGTGTGTGTTTGTGTACGCGCGCATGTGTGTGTTTGTGTACGTGCACGCGCGCGCGTGTGTGTATACGCGTGCACGCATGCGTGTGTTTGCAAGCTGTTGAAAGGTGTAATCCGAGCGCAAGTTGCTATGTCTAACGTAGTTTGTTCGCTATCCTCGCTTCAGCGTTGAGCAGGTGTATGAGTGTGTGTGTGCGCATGTGTGTGTGTGTGCACGCGTGTGTATGCGCGCATGTGTGTGCGCGCGCGTGCTCGTGCCCGCATGTGTGGGTTCGTACGCAATGTTGATCTGGGTTATGCACATGTTCCCACGAGTGCACTGGGTGCATGTGCATGCAAATGTACATGTACAGTCAAACCTCGTTAGGACGAACTTCAAGGGACTGAACAAATTTGTTTGTCTTATCGGGAGTTCTTCTTATCCAGATCTGACAAAAAATCGATATGCATATCAGATGGATTGTATTTACGTGAAGGTGCATGCTGTGGTACATGGGAAGCATGTTATTCTTAGCATACGCCAGAAACAGGTAATTACAATGACAAAGTGCAATGAATCACGACTGTGTCGAAAGTAACGTGTTAGTTCGTACAACGCACTGATTATTTTGTTCAAAACACGCTTGAAAACAATTTGCACTGAACGTAGAATATGACCTCGACTATTGAAAAAAGAAGAAGAAAAAAGGCAGCCAGCGCACGCACACACTCGTGGACGGTGCTGGTTCTGTATGGCTCTCCTCTCTGGTGTCCGCAAGGACAGTGTGGCAGTGGCTTTACAGTTCAGGAGGTGCATGTGAATGCGCATTTGTGAACCGCATTCGAGACACCAAAAAGAGTTGCCAAGAGGTCATGACAGTACACTATATCGTATGTGTGCACGCCAGCGTGTGTAGATGCATATTGCCCTTCATGCGTATGTTTTTCTGGAGTCTGCTGCTATGAACACAAGTGACAACCAGCAAATGCATGCCCAGTGCAGTGGCTGGTTTTCATGCTTCTATTTACACTAAGTCCTACTAACGTTATGTGCTAGTAGTGTTACAATGATGCGTGCACGAGAGTGGGTGGGTGTTTATGTG